>NC_046981.1:3559518-3604518 GCF_009769545.1 Cyclopterus lumpus
TAGTCATGACTGTCTCTGTGATGGGTTTCTCTCTGTATGGGGGGGGCAGCTGTAGAAATACACCCCTTTTATTTGAATTACGTCGCCTGCCAGTGTGCATTTCACTGGAGTCCACACACACTCGTGTAATCTTTTATCTCTACGTGGATATTAAAAGTGATGAAGACAAACCCGGCAGCTCGCGGTGGTGATTGAGCAATAAAGAGTAGTAAGGCAAAAACATCCCCCGTGGGATGATTGTTGGAGCTTATATCCTCATGCCCCCCCCCCCACACCTCCCCTCACCAGCCACTTAGCCTGCCGGTATTGAACGAGCGGCGGTTCGCCCGCTTTTTATTGGCCCATACGTCGTTCGTTTATCGGGCTTCATGACTTGCTCCTAGGTGAAGTAGGAATAAAAGAAATAACCCACTTCCCTGTGTGTGTGTGTGTGTGTGTGTGTGTGTGTGTGTGTCAGTGGACCCTCAGCTCTCCAGGATGGTGTGTCATTAGAAGTACTCGTCAGCTGTCAGCAAAACAGCCCCCCCCCCCCCTCTCACCCTTCAGCCGGGCACACCTACCTCAACGTGTGTGTGTGTGTGTGTGTGTGTGTGCGTCTGTCACATCCGTCAGTCAAGGCCCCACCACAACGCACACACCCCGCCTCCCGCTCATCTTTGGGCTCGCTGACAGCTGTCGTCATGGCAACAGAGATAACATGATGACTGTGTGTATATGTCAACGCCTCTGTTGCCCCTGCTACCTGTGACCGCACCTGTAACGCACGCCCTGACACCTAATGCACCGGGAATATGTTAAACTGTTGATTACATTTGGTTGTTTTGGGCGTCCGTCTTTTACCCAAAGTTGTCATTGTTCATTATTTTTGTCATCTACGGTTTGACATGTTGCTGCAACTGTTGCAACAGAGAAGAAATAAGGTTGTATCTCTTAAAGCAACAGTAACACAGAAGTGAGTCAAATGTTCTTTTAGAAAATGCTTCCCGAAAACAGTAATTATTAACAAATGAAAGGATATATTTGAGTGTGTATTTATTGTAATTCTTTAAGATTTACGTCGTCGGTAGGAAGAATTTAAAGTAACATCAGCCATGTTTTTAAGGAAGTATTGGCTCTAAAGATGTTTTTGTAACTCAATAAACTCAGTAGCAGTGGTAACTGCTGTAGATGTCAAATAAATGTTATGGAATATAATATTTCCCCTTCAATTTAGCACAAAATTAGCTTATACCAGTACTCTGAAATGGTATCCCAGTACTGGGGTGAGCGTCCTGTCTCTGTACCTGAGCCTGTCTGCACTGTGCCATTGAGTGTGTGTGTGTGAAAGTGTGTGTGTGTGTGTGTGTGTGTCTCTATCGAACCGGTGAGAGGTCGACCGCTCCAAACAAATTTTCCCACTCTGAGCTCCAGTCGGCAATTTGAGTGTCACGCACATGTGTGTGTGTGTGCGTGTGTGTGTGCGTGTGTGTGTGTGTGAAAATGTAGGTCAGTCCTGCTGGTGAACCCTCCGGTCCGACTGTCAGACGATCCGAACTGGCATGCGTGCCCTCGTACGTTGGGCACGTGGTTTTTCCTCCTTCCATTCTGCACACGTGTTTCATAATTATTTATTATTTAATTTCCCTCTCCTTTGCCGTCATATATTTAATTTGAAGTACCGCGGCCCACCTCCTCTAGCTCCCAGGAGGAAGAGCGTGGGATCCGTGTAAGTACCGGCAGCAGTGGGTCAGCGCCTCCACGCTCTTCAAGAGAGGCTCCTGATGCAACCCCCCCTCACACACACACACACACACACACTTCCCCTTCGGCCCGTCGTTAATTTAGAGAGGATTAATATCATTAAGGGCCGGCTCCTTTTCTTCTTCTTCTTCTTCTTCTTCTTCTTCTTCTTCTAGTTGACTGTCGGGTCCCTCGTGAGTGAAACTGCAGACCGAGGAACCCCCGCGGCCCTTCGCTGTTTACGTGATGGGAGGAGGAAATGAAGGGGGGGGGGGTGGAGGGATGGAAGGAACTTTGCACAGAGACATATTACGTATTGTGCTATGATATGGTCGAGTTTAAAGCTTTCAAATGCGTAATTTAAAAAGGATATTCATCCTGGAAGTTCTTTTCTATTTTCAGCTGCGCATTAATTCAGATTTTTCCAGCATTATGTGGGATTTCTTCCTAAAACTACAGTCCCTGTGTTCATGGTTATGACGCAACATGTCACCCAACAAATAATAAAATCCATATTTTGCCCGTAGTGTTGTTTGAGTGTTCTTTGTTTAGACAACTCAACAGCAATGTCTCTGCCCATAAATCATAATGGGTGTGTTACTCCAGATAATCCACGTTCATTTTCAATGGCGTCCTCCTGTAATGTTGCTCAACCTTGGTGAACTTCGACATGCAGACGTGCCTGCTGACCTTTTGACCCCTACCCCCACCCCCCCCCCCCCCCCCCCTCTCTCCCTGTCGGAGTATAAGCCGCCTCACAAAAGGAGGACCGGCGTTGTGCTTAGCGCGCTAACAGTTAGCGAACTCTGGAGAGGGTTTATCCTCCGCAGTAAGCCACGTGTTTATCTGATTTAAAAAAATAATCAATATTCAAGATAAACAAGGTAAATGGAGCCAAATAGCAATAACAAACGTCAACAAACAACTGAGAAAAAGGTTGATAACTAATACATTTAACTAATCGCAGCATTCAGCTCGGGCAACGTCGCCAGCGTTGTTGTTGTTGTTTGTTTTCTTTCTTTTCCTCAATAGTCCGAGAGGAATCGTCACTGCATGATGTGTTTTTTTGTTGTTCTTGTTCAATTCTGATGGGGCAAAAAAACAAACAAGAAACTGCTTTTTAAAAAGGGGAAAATGGAAGAAACCTTAAAAATTATAGATGAATTATAAACATATAGTACCTCCTCTACACCTGAAAAGAGGACAGTAGAGGTGAAAACACTCTATAATAATAATAATAATAATAATAATAAGTGATTATCTCATTATCATAAAAATATTTAAAATCTCAATAATATTGCTCATGATAATATTGTATCGTGGGGTATTTCCTAACAGTAGAGGACAAACACACTCAATCAAAAAAATATAGAAAATGTAAATAAGAAAGGAATCTACTGAAGTGAAGTCTTATATAAACATATATAAAAGGAAATAACCAGAGCATCATCACCCCTCCCATCTCACACGCCCTCCACCTTTTGCACCATAATCAGTTCTAAGAGCCTCGTCGCTCTCCAGAGGCCGAGGAGAACCGAAGGAGGGGGGGAACTGGAGAAATGCACATGAGGCAAATAACGGAGAGGGAGAATAAAGAAAGAGAAAAAGACTCTCTGGGTAGCGTCTGCTCCTCTCAACAGCGCAGCATGGGAATCGGCAGTATTAACCTTTAGCGGTGCTCGACACTGTAATGCTCTCTTGTCAAGAGTGGATACCCGATGCCTCTCGCGTATGGATGGAGGCGAGAGAGAGAGAGAGAGAGAGAGAGAGAGAGAGAGAATAGAGATGATGGAATGGGTGTGAAAGAGGAGGAGACGACGCTCGGGATGGAGGAGCGAACTCGAGGGAGGGAAATAATAATAAGACTTCGGATGCTGTGATTGATCAAGTCAGAGGTCCTCTCTTTATTAGGTGGGGCAAAAGGGAGGGGGGGGGGGTCCTACACAACTGTTGTCGAATGTCAAAGACACGGCCAAGGGGCGTTCAAAGACCTCGGCGTTTGTCGGGCCTTTTGAGGCAACGCCGTTTTCATACCAGTCGATTTTAGTCGGGGACGTAGTCAAATCGAAGACGCTTCAAAGCGCCTCTCTTTCCTCTCATCCTCGTGTGTTGCAGAACACCGTTTGGTTCCCCGGGGAACAAAGTGTTTAAGATGGCGGTCCAGGGCGGCCATTGAGCTGCTTTGATCCTCCACCTGCTCGGTGGGGGGGGGAGGGGTCGTCGTCGTGGCCCCTCGTTGCCAAAACCAGACAGAGACTCTCTTTCATGTCATATTTTATTTTTCTCAGACGGAGCTTTTTGAAAGCCGAAAAGACAACACGTGCTCCATCCCACACACACACGCCCTGGGCATTACGTATAAATATTAGGTTCATAGCGACATGTGCGTGGCACGGTGTGTTTTTTTGGGGGTTAGCCGGCTAACGGCGGTTTGGTTTCCGTTATCTTTTCCCCGGTTGCCTTTTGTCAAACTGTGGCGCCGCGGCAATGCAAATGATAAAGGATTATCTTATCTCATCTTGAGCAAAAAGGTTATAATTATGCCTCTTATTCTCTTAATTAATCAATTGACTTTTTTTTGGGGTCCAAAAATAAACATACAGAGCACTGACACATGCGTAGCAATGAAAACACGCCGCGGTCTCTCCGGCAGCATCTGCGCGACACATCTGGTCGGCGGCGTCATTAACCCACATCCCCCCCCCCCCGCCCCCCACAAACAAACAAACAAATATACAAACAGCTCCCACCCGCTCCTGCTGCTCGTCACGTTCACCGTTATTCTGATAGCATGTAGAGGCCGCACCGTGCTAACACTGAGCCTGCGTGTTCGGAGCACCGCGTGTTGACTCCACTTAACGGACTCTGAAGAGGACCGTTTGATCGACTGAGGACCGACTCAAGAGGAGGAGGAGGGGGAGGAGGGGGAGGAGGAGGGAGATGAAGAGGGGGGGGGGTTGCGATGACAGAACATGTTCAGGTGTTCTGCTCCATTGTTTTCACAAGATCTGGCTTGAGGCTCACACAAACCAGCTTTGATAGATAGGTGTGTGTGTGCGTATCTGTGTGTGTGCATGTGAGCGTGTATGTGTGCGTGTGTGAGTGTGTGTGTGAGCGTGGGTTTAGACGTGTGTGTGCATGTCTAAACACACGCTCCCCCCCCGTCCTCTCATGTTTACCTTAGAGGTGCAGCAGTGAAATCAAAGGGCAGGAACAGAGTCGTGCTCTCATTTACCTCAGCACCTTCAGATGGAGGGTGGCGGTTTTCACAGCTCACTCCCCCCCCTGGCGCGATCATAGCACACACAGAGTGTGTGTTAGCGTGTGTGTGTGTGCGCGTGCACATCACCTTTGACCTCCTGGCGCTGGGCCGTCTTGTTAGCGCCTCTCACGAGTTTCACGATGGCGGCGTTTTCCTGGAAAGCTTTTGTTCTCCCTTCGCCTCCTGACTCACGAGGCCGTGGGTGGCTCATTTATACATAATGACATTCCTTGTGATGTCGCTTCTCGTTATCTCGCTGTCAGGAGAAGACAAAGGGTGTAAGTTTTGGGGAGATCAGACGAGAGCTACACGATGATCTGCATGTACTGTCAGGTGGAGCGACTCCCAGAGCAACCCTAACGATCTGGGGGGCTGGTCACCTGGGCTGCTCCACGTCTATTAAGCCATCATGTGGTCCCCTTGTAATAGATTTACCAATCTTACGATTTCATTGTGTTATTTTCCTTTTTTAATAACCATGAACAACATCCTTTACGTGTTTTAGTCGTCAAGGCATCAGAGATACTTTGTGGCTTGGACTGACGTTTATTTTTTGGGCTATAACCACGATCTTTGCGTACCTTTACCACCCTGTAGTTCACAGATATTATTATTTATTTTTCTCTTCTAATGTGATAAAGACTCAATTTTAGATAACGACACTGTGACGAGTCGCAGAAATGGAAAAAAATATGTTTTTTGGGGGGATTTCTAGATGAGACGTCTGTATTTTCACTTTGGTAAAATAGATAAATAACATATTTGATGTTTATATCTTTTTTATTAATTTATTTTGTGGATCCTATACTTTGAGGTTTAAATAGGATGAAATATAAAGATCCAAAGAACTTTTTTTAAAGGCATGTAACAATATGTCTACAATATTTAAGAAGTGAGGAGATACAGAAAACCATCAAATATTGCCATGCAAAAATACAAGAGTAAAAAAATAGCCTCGGGAGCCGGTGTGAGGTAGCAGCGTGTCGCAAGGTCGCATGTTGTTTCATGAGGCGGCCAGGTAGACAGCTAGCAGCTAGCGACCTGGTACCTGTCAATCAAAGCGCATTTACTTTAATAATGGATAAATTTAAGCTGTAAACATGTTTATTTCTGCTGTTAAGTTGGGCATTTACACATTGGGCTCTATGGCCATTGACTCACCTTTTGAGACAGCCTCAAGTGGCCATTTGAGGAACTGCTGGTCTTTTTGGCTCCATATATCAGCACTGGTGGTCGCCACTTTTGGGTACGAGGGGAAATGTTTTTGAAAACAATCGTAACTATTGCAACTGTAGAAGCTCGTAGCCACTGTTTCAAGTTATAAGGAAGATTAATTAAACATGAAAGCTCATACAAGTTTATACAAATAAATAATTGAGAGAGGGGGGGTGCAACATAAAGCCTGAGGTTAAACTTTAATCCTAAAAATATGTTGCATATTCGCATGTGCCGTATAAACCGCTGGCCTTCTCGGCCCGTCTTCCTCACTAATTCAATTGCTTCAAATCCCTTCGTTGTTTGGTTGACCTTTCGCACACTGGCAGCGCTTCTTAGTTTCCAGGATTAATTACAGATTAATAACAGAGGAGCGTATTCACGACCAGTCCGAGCTCTCGTGGTCAATCCGTGGCCTCGACTAAATGAAGATCTCCTCTTTAAAGGAATATGGTGATTCTCGGGGAGGATTTTAGCTTTCAATCATTGATTATTTTTTTTCTTCTCACACAGTAACGATGCTCAGCCAACCTGAGGTCGTTATGCTGATCCGAGGGCCTCTTTTCATGTAATTATTAATTTGTTCTTTAACGTGATTTGCAGTAATAATGTGTTTTTTTTTGGGGAGAAATTCAAAAAGCCGCGTCAATGTCTTGAAAAAAACATGACATGGGAGACCGTCACGGAAAAAAAGATAAAGGCAAGAAGTGACCAGGAGCCGTGTTCGTCCCTGTGACCGCCATCAATATCCTAGCAACCGTCTCCCGGGGGGGCTCTATAATCTCCCCCATCTATTCCATTAACATGAGGGGAAGGTGTGAGAGGGAGGGGTCAGGCGAGGCGAGCAGAGACTGAGATCTGGGCTTCGTACTCGGGATGAAAAAGAAAGAAAGATGTCTCTGATCGCAGCTTCATCATTTTCCGTGTGCGCACCCAGGTGGCGTCTTTCCGCTCCCGTGTTCATTTCAGGCCTCTTTGATTCGATCTGGGTGTGCGGCGCCGCTTGTCAAGTCCGGTGGACGGGATCGCACGCGCTGATCTCCGGCCGCCACGCCCGCCCCCAGTTGATCTCTTTCAAAACGCGGCTCAAGTTTTCCCTAAAATGCGCGAAGTGAGAGTTGAAGGCTTCCTGCTGAACTCGTAATGTTCACAGCGGGATTGAGGGATTCAGAATCGTTCAGGTGCATGTGCCTCCTCTGTGTTTGACGGTTAGTCACGCCTTCTGGTTCAAGGCGGACAACGTCAACGCTCTATAGCTCTGCTTCTTTTATCTGGTGGAAGGGATTCACAGCTCGGAGGATGCACGCGGCAGCCGCCGTGAATTATTCAACTGTTCTCTTCCTACTTGCAGAGTTGACTTTGAGGTACTGCTGTATACTGCAAAGGCAGAGGGGGCAGCATCTTATACTACAACTTGCATGTGCAAGAAGATAAGATAAGATAATCCTTTATTACTCCTGCAGGAGCACAGCAGCAGGATATTTTAAAGAAGCTGAGCGTCGGAAAAACTAAAAAGGCTCCGACGTGGTAAACATGGAAACACCAGCTGCACCACCCGGTCGTTTCACTCAAATCAAAGCGGCGTGCCCAAAAAAACCTCTGTGGCGTGACACGCTCACACCTCCACATGCGTAGGCATCGGCACAAATTAGCTCAAGCAAGAGAGGCTGATGTCCTACGGGAGAGGCAGCTGTCAGTCTTCAGATCTATTCTTGGCTCTCAGTTTTCACACAACTGTGTGTGTGTGTGTGTGGGGGGGGGGGGCCTGACAGGTTTTATAGTAATCAATCACTTCTCCCACGGCTGCTTTCTCGATTTTAATGCCGGCGATGACGAAGAGAAAAAATGAAAAAGGAACCTTTTTCATTCCGAAGGTATCAAAAGGCGAGATTTCTCAAAGGGATTCTGTCCATAAACGTGAGAAAATATAAATAGTCACGCGCTTAACAACGCTCAGCAGATACCAGCAAGTATTGGCAACTGTGTCCCTTCTGCCCTGTCTTTATATGCCCCCCACCCCCACCCCTCCGCCGACATGTCATGCAATTATAGCCCAACATCCTAACAAGACCTCCCATAGGACCACCAGTCGGTGACGCTGTCAATTTTGTAGCTGAGATTGCTGGAAATGTGTCATTACTCCTCAACGCGGCCCAGTTAACCCTGTGTGAACTGAGAGTCACTGGAGAGTCATTGGAGAGTCATTGGAGGGTCATTGGAGGGTCATTGGAGGGTCATTGGAGAGTCACTGGAGAGTCATTGGAGAGTCACTGGAGGGTCATTGGAAGGTCATTGGAGGATCATTTGAGAGTCATTGGAGGGTCATTGGAGAGTCATTGGAGAGTCACTGGAGAGTCATTGGAGGGTCATTGGAGAGTCATTGGAGGGTCACTGGAGAGTCATTGGAGAGTCACTGGAGGGTCATTGGAAGGTCATTGGAGGATCATTTGAGAGTCATTGGAGGGTCATTGGAGAGTCATTGGAGGGTCACTGGAGAGTCATTGGAGAGTCACTGGAGAGTCATTGGAGGGTCATTGGAGTCATTGGAGGGTCATTGGAGGGTCATTTGAGTGTCATTGGAGAGTCATTGGAGGGTCACTGGAGGGTCATTGGAGGGTCATTGGAGAGTCATTGGAGGGTCATTGGAGAGTCATTTGAGGGTCATTGGAGGGTCACTGGAGGGTCATTGGAGTCATTGGAGTGTCATTGGAGAGTCATTGGAGGGTCACTGGAGAGTCATTGGAGAGTCACTGGAGAGTCATTGGAGTCATTGGAGAGTCACTGGAGAGTCATTGGAGTCATTGGAGTGTCATTGGAGAGTCATTGGAGAGTCACTGGAGAGTCACTGGAGAGTCATTGGAGAGTCATTGGAGAGTCACCGGAGAGTCATTGGAGGGTCATTAAAGAGTCATTGGAGAGTCATTGGAGAGTCACTGGAGAGTCATTGGAGGGTCATTTGAGGGTCATTGGAAGGTCATTGGAGGGTCATTGGAGAGTCATTGGAGAGTCATTGGAGAGTCACTGGAGAGTCATTGGAGTCATTGGAGTGTCATTGGAGAGTCATTGGAGAGTCACTGGAGAGTCACTGGAGAGTCATTGGAGAGTCATTGGAGAGTCACCGGAGAGTCATTGGAGGGTCATTAAAGAGTCATTGGAGAGTCATTGGAGAGTCACTGGAGAGTCATTGGAGGGTCATTTGAGGGTCATTGGAAGGTCATTGGAGGGTCATTGGAGAGTCATTGGAGAGTCATTGGAGAGTCACTGGAGAGTCATTGGAGTCATTGGAGTGTCATTGGAGAGTCATTGGAGGGTCATTGGAGAGTCACTGGAGAGTCATTGGAGGGTCATTGGAGAGTCACTGGAGAGTCATTGGAGAGTCATTGAAGGGTCATTGGAGGGTCATTTGAGTGTCATTGGAGGGTCATTGGAGGGTCATTGGAGAGTCATTGGAAGGTCATTGGAGGTGTCACTATGGGCGGTGTCATCCCTCCAATGGGCATTGTTTTTATGGACAGGTGCATAAGTTTAAATTCATCATCTGTTCGGATACGTAACACCTAATTCACACGTGTGAGCAATTCGGGCCGAGTGAAGTGAAAATGGAGGATTTTTTTCTCTTTTTGGAAAGTAAACAACAACAAAAAACAATCAAAAGCAACGAAGATGAAACGAAACGTGATGTTCGTGGGAGCGTGATTCTTCCAAAAATGCAAAAGGTTTCCCCCCCCCCCCCCGATTTCACCTCCTCGTCCTCCGTTTCTTTCATCATGCACGTCAGCGTACCATGAAATGAAGGCGAGCATGAAAAGAGCTGACAGAAGGCGGTGGGTCGATGTGGTGGTACGATCACAGTCTGCTCTGCTTTTGGCCCGCTGTGTGCATGTGTGTGTGCACGTGTTATGGATCAAGCTTGGCTCCCGTATCCATGTTCCCCGTCCAACACCTCCCACCTCCCTACTGCCGACCGAATCCCAGTCCAAGAAGGATCCCCGTAGGCCCCGAGAACCGGGCCTGAACCTCAATATATTTAGTGTCAAACCGGCCTAGAAGCGTTCTTAAATCCATATGCCGAGCTGGTAAAACACACACACACACACATACACACACACACACACAAAACCTTGTTGTTACAGGAATTAACAACCTGACAGGCGGTAATTTTCCCTCAACGTCGAGGCTTTAATTAACCGAAAACAAAAGAATGCAGCACTTTATTCCTTGAATTTGACTAAATTACACACTTCCTTGTTGTTGCAGACAATTCTGTAATTTTATGGAAATTTCTGTCTAAGTTCATCACCAAAGTCTTGGAACATGTTATTGCCACCTTCCCACTCCTACGCCCCCCCCACGCCCCCCCCCCCCCATGTTTTTTTGTAAAACAATGGATTTGTGTAGGACATTCACACAATAGCGTTTTCATTCGACAATTTGGCCGGTCCTTTGCAAAAAACAGGCAGTCGTTAAAAGCGTTGGTAGTCTCTCTATGAACAGTTTTTAAAAAATCAGACAGATATTAATAAACAATTATTTTACAGACATTCATGTGACTTTCCGTGAGGTCGAGATTCTTTTTATGTTTTTAGTGAAACGTCCCAACGATCGTCGGGTTGGATCGCTATCAAATTCGCCTCCAGATCATCTCGTTTTGCATCAATTTCAGAAACTGGTTTATTAAGACGAATGACATTCCCGTTAGCTTAGTGAATGCTAACATGCTAAACACGGAGCGTTATTGGTTAGCACCCTGCAAGTTGTGCGGCTAACTGTAGCAACCAAAATATATTAAAGCTAATCCACCCGAGGCGACGGAAACATACGTTTACTTTTCATGACATCTACATCATCCCGAGCTCCCATTTTCTGTGTTATCGGTAACTTTTACACTTAATAAATTCAGCAGGCTGGAAATTATTGTATGCATAAATTTTTTTTAAATAACTGCTGTGGATGTCTTGCTATTTCTGATGCACTTTTTAATGTGTTTGCAGAATAAAAAGGCCAGAACACGTGTTTCCTGTTCTCTCATCCAGTCTGGAACTCTTTTTGTTTTATTATTATTATGGCGACCTGTCAATTTGGCTAAAATTACAATTTTCTGAATTCTCCCCTTTGGCAGCGCTCCCATTTTTCCTCAGACCGTCTTCCGCGGTGCTGTCGGTGATCGTTACCGGATTACGAGGTGATCGCGATCGTGATTGGTCTCTAATTCCGAGCTTTGTTGAAGCGGAAAAAAATATAAAAAATGTGCCATTCCCGACACGTTGGCTGGATATGAACCCGTCTGGCTGGGGAACGCTGCACTTGAATGTCATCGTGTTTGAGATGAATAAATTAAATCAAATTGCTGGTGGACTCTCCTAAAAGCACCAAGCGTCAGCTCTTCTCTCACAATATCGGTCTCGAGTGCACCGTTAATAATTACCATCGGTGTCAGGTTCCACTGCGTATTACTGTTATTGCTTAATTCCATTATTATTATTATCTTGTTTCTTCATGCGCCACCGCACAAGTTTGTATCTGATCAGCTCAAATTAAAGCATGTAGCAAGAAAAGAAAACAAGAAAAAAAACAATTGTCTGCAACGCTTTAATTTGCACCTCGTTGTCTTCTAGACGAGCGGATACCTGCCGGTGTTCTCGTTGCTGTTGTGATTTACTGCGTGTCCCCAAAGCTCATTTTAAACCTCTCATTCCCCCCCCCCCCCCCCCCCCCCCCCCCCCCCCCCCCCCACACTCACACACACACACTCATGGCATCGCTCCCCTATTGGATTGTGATGCGAAGCGTGGTGCATTGTGGGAGGGCGGTAATCTAATCCCAGACGCTGGCACTCCCCGAGGGGCGGGAGACCTCGCCGTGTGATTGGAAAAATGTATCTTAATCAAGTGACAGCTCCATCATCAAGCTGCCCCCCCCCCACACCCACCCCCCTCTCCCCCTTCCGGAGCAACACCTGCGCCCAACAGCACACATGCAGATACCCTGCGTCGTGCACACAGATACACAGTGACACACACCTGTAACATCAGCTCTCTCACAGGTGCGTCCCCACTCCAGTGGTATTAAACCCTGCAGCCTTGTCTCATGCCCCCCCCCCCACACACACACACACACACACACACACACCGCCCCCCTAATCGTGCAAATTCATTCACAGGCTGTCACTTCTTAGAGTACAAAAAGATGATCCAGCCACTCCACGCTGGATATCACCGACGGGAGGATTTGCATCAGCAACAAAGAAAAAATGTAGATGCATAATTTAAATCGGACACCTGCGGAGTTTAATTCGGTGTCCACGCAGCATCCCGCAGTACCACTTTGAGAATGATGAATATTAAAGGGTCAGATTGCAAAAAAACAACAAAAACACTCCCCCATCCAGCGGCGTCCATTCAGGGAGATACTTGTTGGTTTTATTCTCCCACGTTTCCAGTTATGTCTCAGTGTGCTGAAGGGATGACATGTTTTTGTTGTTGTTGTTGTTGTTGTTGTTGCACTAATGCATAAATAAAAGCACTATGCAGCGTGATAAAAGCATTATGATACTTACACGTTTTAGTTCGGCCCGATAATCTTCTTTATTGTTTTAAGACGTTAAGTCGTCGACTTGTTAGCGATCTCCCTCTTCTTTCTTTTTTAAACGCACGGCAGCTTTAAAAATTCACCATTTTTTATATTTCAGTCCAAAAAAAAAACCCAAACCCACCGGCTTTGAGAAGTTTCCTCTCTGTAGACGCTTATTGATCCGTTTCAAAAAATTCTGTCTCAAAACATATTCTCTTTCCAGAAGGAGTGCGCTTTCTTTTTTTCTTTCTCCTCCGTCAGCAGTTTTTCAGAAGGACTCAGAAAGTAGTTCCTGTTGACACGGTGGCGTCTGCGCGGCGCCCAGAGCAAACAGCTGTTGAATCTTTTATAAATTATTAACCGACTCCGATGCAGGTGCGTTGGAAAGTATTCACCTGGATATCTCACATTTACCGATCACTCGTCAGTCTTATAGATAATAACCAACGTGGGGCGGTCATTCCCCCGCGGCAGCGTCTCTCTCTAATTGACAGCGACATGTGTTCAATCTGTCACATTACGTTCCTAAATATGAAGAAGTGAAGACACCTCAACACGTAATTAAGTCCCTTTAGACATTTTTTTTTATGGATTGTAAACAATGATGAACGTGTCTTCCATATCCTTTTGTCTCTTTCTTTCCGTTGTTCGGGCAGTTGAGCCTTTTTAGGGCGTACAAACACTAAACAAACCTCATATATATATATATATATATATATATATATATATATATATATATATATATATATATATATATATATGTGTATCTATATATCTATATATCTATATCTATAGATATATATCTATATATATTTAATTTTTCAACCCAAAATGTACGACGGATTGTTCAAAAGCAGCAGCACCTGCGATGCCAAACCTTTGGACGGCGGCCGGGGTGGAAAACCAATCAATGCCTTTCCTTCTGTTTTTGGACAGGTGTTCACAATGTGGTGTGTGTGTGTGTGTGTGTGTGTGTGTGTGTGTGTCCCTCCACGCCAAGAAAATAGTCATAGTCATATCTGAAGTCTGTTTTTCATTTTCGGGCCTGGCGTCGGTTCCTTTGTTGTTGTGTTTCTGTCGCCCGAATAACTGCAACCAGTCTTATAAATAGTGTACGTTTGAGCGAAGGGAGATGAAATACACCCCCCCCCCCCCCCCACACACACACACACACACACACACACACACACGACTAGAAGAATATCATCTTCTGGGAGAACAAGCATCCCCGCTGTGCGTACATCTCATTCTCTCTCTCTCTGGAAAACGCCTGGAACAGCTGGTGTCACCGCGCTTGTTAAAAGCAGCTCGCGGACCCGAGGCTTTCATCCATGGGGCGAAGTCACTGAACCCCCCTCCCCCCCCCCCCCTTCCCCCCCCCCCCCCTCGCCCTCGCCACCGTACCCTTTGCCAAACCATCACACCCCTCCAGGGCAGACTTGCAGGGGAGGGGAGGGGGGCGTCTGTCAGCTCGGATGTGAGTCAACAAGTCAACATAAACCCGACGCGTCGAAGCCGCCCGGTGGATGGACGGCAGGCTCTCTGGTATGTGTGTGTGTGTGTGTGTGTGTGAATGTGTGTGTGTTCGTATATATATATCGCCTCCCTGCAGATCAAGAGCTTTCATTTTTTGGTAAATAAAGAGATAAAACAGTTCGCCGCAGTGCACACACACATATTTATTTTCCCTCTGACGGTACTCTGTGTGTTCTGCTCTCCCCTCGGTGGCTGCACTTAGAATGCAGAGCTTCCCCTGCCACAGCCTTTAACAGCATTTGTTGGGGGGGGGGGGGGGGGGGGGGGGGGGGGATTTCATGTATCTCTCTCTCTCTCTGACGCTCATCTTTCTGCTCCAGCACGCGTTTTTTTTGAGACGATTTTTTTCTGAACTTTTCTGAAGTGTGCAATCGTGGCGGAAAAATCGACTCTGTCTTCAAGACGCTCGCTCCAGGGGGAACGAGACGGCCCCCGCACAACGACGACTTCCTGCGCACCACCTGGTGTTTTCAGTGCCCCTCATTAGAGAGCCGGCCTTGTCTGACATGCTGTTCATGTACTAAAGACCAGCGTTGAGTCTTTAGCTCGATGGACCTGAGGATTGTTGACTCTTGTTGTTCCGTTTATATCTCTTATGTTAGAAGATGGCACCGTTGTGAGATGTTGCTTATACAACTGTTGTTAAAAACCAAAGTCAAATACAGCATGTTGGATTATTCCACACCTCGTAGGGGATGGTGTGTCCTTTCTGGCGTGGATCGGTGTGAGGCACCCCTGAGACCTTTTTATACTAACAGCACCGTAGCTGCCATTGTACAGATATTTGAGCAAGTGTGGATTATTTTTTTAGCATCAATAAATTGGCCAATTAGTTTCTTCATTAATCGATTCGGTGGGTAAAACATTTTTAAAAAAGGGTCAAGCAAAAGACAGAAAAACATCCATCCAGCAAGTGAATCGTCTTTTCGATCTAACTCTTGCGTCTCTAATTACAAATCAAATTGTAATTAAAAAAAAGTTAGTTATTGATTGACCGATGTCGTTCAGCAAGGCTAAGTGTGGTGTGCTTTAAGTCATATTCCTCTCTGCCACTGGCATGCACACGTTGACTTTACTCTCTCCGTGAAGGACGGCTCGACCGGTAGCCATGACGACCTGTTCCACATATTAATAACGCCGGGACAGTATGGCGTTATTAACTGTGTAATGCCCGTCTCTCTGAGCATTAGAAAGGAGTGATTACAGTAACCAGTGATTATTTTTTTTCTTCTTCGTGGGAACCAATGGGATGCGTTTCCAACCGCGCCGTCGCTATCATACAGCTGCAATAAAGACCACTTATTTATTTAACTTTGTGTGTGCCCTCGTGGCCGTCAAAAGAAGCTCCTTTGAGCCACGCGAGCACAATCGTGGTATTACGGCTTAATGAAATGTAGATAAAGACCCCCCCCCCCCAACGCAGGCCGGGGTTAACAATCATCCTCCAATGCGAAGCCGCTCCAAGTGTTCCTTCTGATGTTAAGTATTAGCCTCCGGTTGCTTTCTCCTTTCATACTGAGGCTATTAAGACCAAAAGGCTAATGCCCATCTGGTGCTAAATAGTGATCTCTGGAACGTTCCCTCGTGACCTGAATGGCAAAAGCTTCTCTTTTCTGGGAACGGCATTTGTAGCCGGCTGTGTTCTTTAACACACACACACACACACACACACACACACCGCGCACCAGATTTGATTTGTAGCTCTCAGCCAAAAAAAACAACAACATAATGCTGAGCTTAATGTGCCTCAACGTGGCGAGTTCAATGTGGTAATACTCAGTTCTACCCAGAGGCGACGCGGCGAGCGTGCAATTATCACATTGACGTCCATGTGATTTATTCCACCCTGAACTGTGGAGCCTCGTAAAGTGTTGAACGCTCAGAAACTCTGTTTGAAGTCGCTTGTTTATTTTAAAAATTTTTTTAAATACTCACACAGAGGGAACAAAGGAGTGTACCAAGTTTTTTAAACTAACAAACATAATGAAACTGACATCTTGCTGCGTTGCTTTGGAACTGATCTTTTAATTATAAAAAAATGTTTTAAAGCCTCCACCGCCGAAGCGGTTTTTTTTTTCCCGAGGTTGATTCGTTTTCAGGGCTTTTTTTATTAATAACAAAACCCGGGAAAATACTATCGGATCACCGAAAGGAGGTTTTGTTTACGTGCAGCCAGCAAATAAATATAACACAATGTAAAAAAAATCATCTTCCGATGCAGCTCATCCTCATTTACTAATGGAAGTGTGTGGGGAAGAATGACACGATATGTGCGTTAACTCATTTTAACTCATTTTTCACCCTTCAGACCTTCAGACTGCTGCTTCTCATCGCGGCGTCGCCGTCGGCGTTCGGATAAGTTTTCCACCACGAAGGGTCGAAAAAAAGGGTTTCGGGCACTTTTTCTGAGCAGTGCACTCTACGGACCCCTGCGGCGCTTTCAGAAATCCTAATTGTTACCGATTGAGGCAAAGCAGCATTACACTTTAGTCATGACTTGTCTCCGAGACGACTGATTGGACACATCCACCGGTTGTGGGGGGGAGACGGCCGCGGTGAGCCCCCCCCCCCCCAGACCCGAGAGAAAGGTCCCGCCTTAAACAAACAGAGCGACGGGGTGACCCGTTCATTAGCGGCGCTGACCCTGCAGGGACAAAGAAGCTGCTCGTTAAATAGACACTGGAGGCCCGGTCCAGACACCAGGCTCTCACCGCCACTGTGTGTGTGGGGGGGGGGGGTCCTCCAAGTAAAACAAAGAAGAGCTCATTTTATTTTGAAGTTTGCTCAAATAGCCTGCAGAACTTCCCCCGTTTTTTTCTCTTCAGTTTTAAAGTCACCGAGCACTTGCAAATGACTGAAAAGTGAAGTTAGCTCATTAAAAACAGTCTGTTAAAGTCTGAGCAAGAATATGACGAACATGCAGTGCATTGCGGTGCCTTGGGTTCTTTAATTAGAGGACATTTTACGTCGCAATTAATAAATCTTCAATCCGGTGAATAGTTTATAGAATAATATGCGTATTTTGCAAGATTTTTGCCAATACATAGCCATAATCTTACTGAGATATGGTGAAAAACATGAACTTAAAACAACAACAAAAAGGATATTTGTAACATCCTGTGTGCTTCCTGTTTTATTTTGAAGTCCTTGTCTCTCGTGTCCTCTGTTTCCCTGCACTTCCTGTCCCTGTGATTGTCCATTCCCTTCACCTGCCCTCAGCCACGCCTCCTGTGTGATTGCAAGCCCCGCCCTCAATGTTTCCCACCTGTGTCTCGTTCCCTTGTGTATTTAACATATTGGGGGTGAGCGCAAACTTTCAGCACTTGCAAAAAAGGTTTACTGAATTTATTGTCGGTATTCACTTTTCAGACTATCGAGTTATGATGCGTTTAAATGCCGAGTTATTCAGCCAACGATTTCTCCCATCGATTCGTTCATATTTAAGTGTTTGGATTACGTTCTCTCTCATGAATGATGCATACGCTAAGTTTACTTTCTGCACTTTTTAAATTAAATGAAGTAACGGTGGAGAGAAAGACTGGAAGTACGACATGTCTTCATTTTTTAGCCCTTTTTAAAAAAACATTTATATCCATTCAGCTATATTTTCTGAAAGATTGCAATATTGGTGTGTTTCTCTATACAGTATTTATTTGGCTAAATTGTGTTTGCTTCCCCCGCTCACTTTTTGATTGAGTCGATGCAAACAAAGCGGCCGGTTTTTACATGAAGTCTGACAGGAAAGTAAAGTCTCCGAATAAGCAGACACACAACAACAACAACAAAAAAACAACCTCCATTTACAATTAGATTGCACAGTTCTTTGCATGCAGTCCGTGTCTAGCAGGATACTCTGGATTTCTGTTTTTATCCTTTTGTCTTCTACATTTGATTTGACTATAACTGATCCAGTGGAACTGGATCTTCAGCTGAATGAAATCGTCTTTTATTGACGATCGGTTTGACACCAGTCGTGACACCTTCCACATGAAGATATTATGACGTGAAGGCTTTTCTCAAGAGACCCCGATACTTTACAGGGGAGCGACAGTTATTGATAATTTAGTGAATACGTTCTGCTAAATGTGAGCAATGGAGGCGAAGCGTGCCTTTTTGTTTGTTTGCAGGATGTTTAATGGGGCTGTCAGGCCGCATGCAATATTGAAACGTTAGCCGGAGGCTACCGGGGGAGCTACGCATTGATTTACATCCGGAGAAGAAAGGCCACGGTTCAGACGTGCGAACAGCTGCAAACGAAAGACAGCTTTTCTTAATATACACGTTGTCTCAATTTTTTAAAATCTTTTTGCACTTTATTATCTGTCTTCACTTTATTGTTGGATGAGAGAGGAAACGGAACGAGATGCAGAACACAGCCCAGCTTTGTGAGCTCGTTATATTCCACAGGAGCCGGAGTCTGAGATCTGGGGATGGATTAAAGTTAGATTTGGGTTGGAGGTTGTTTTATTTCGGGAACCCGGAGGACGTGTCTCGATTCCGCTGCGTTTTAGATTCTGGACCGACGCCATTTATTTATTTTTCTTCTCCGCTGCATCAAAAACTCCATCAGCTCCTCGAGATAACGCTCGCTGTCTCAGTTTGCATTGTGAAGGCGAAAAAAAACCAAACTCCCAAGTCGCCCCTTTTTTCTATTATTGGATGAGAAATCACATCGATTTTTATGGACTCAGACAAGTCGAGGGAATACTAATGTAGCTTACCCTCTGAATCTTCGTCCTCAATTCAAGAGGTTTGTAATAAAATGATGTGGAGCTAAAGACGGCCATCTTGCCTCATTGATTGAGAGTGTTGACATCGTGAGAGGTAAGCCAAACTTTGAGAGAAGGGCTTTGAGGCTCACGTTGACTGGAGGTAGACGCTGTCAGCTGGATCAGAGCCGCCTCATCAGAGGCAATCATTGGCCGGAAATGTGCTGCTGATTTTCTGCCAGGAGTGATTTTAAAAACTCAGCCTGGACGCAGGTCAACGCGAGCTGCCCTCGCTCAACGACGGCCCCCCGCTACAAAGGGTCCAATCAAGACCCCCCGGGGGGCCCCGTACCAACGTAATCAATTACCCAGGGCTTTAATGTGAGTGGAAAAGTGAAGCTGCCCAATTAAGTTTGATTTCTTCTCCCTGCTAGTATGCACAGGCTTCGGGATAACACACTGCGAGCGCAGGTACGCCGCTTTAATTGGTGTTTTTCAACTCGCTTGAGAGGACCGGCTGAGTTGGTGATGACTGGGTTAAGACGGTTCTTCATGCCACATTAAATGAGGCTCGTTCGCCCTCCGTTTGACTCCACGCAAGCTTTTAAATGTAATGGAATCATGTGTTCTTTGTTTCTATTCGCACAATGTCGGATTCATAGCGACGAGCGTATTGAAGCATTCGTTTTTCATCCCAGATGGTAGAAGGTGAGGAGAGGAGGAGCGATAAATAAACACAAAGCATGTGATGGGGTTGATGATGAATATAGCAATAAAAGGGGTCAGTGAATCTAATGAAAAGACCAAAACTAACAACGTTTTACTTCATTTCTCGATATCTTCCAACTTCATTAGCAATCATTAGAATCCCATTGGTCCCTAATGAAGATGATATTCTTTTATAACATATCCAATGATTAAAGAGTCATTTCCTCCACAATATAGAGCTGGGCGCTGTAGTTTTTAAGTGAATCTTACTCAAACTGAAGCAAATAGTGCATTTGTGAGGGACTACTTTCAGTTGCGGATTAATAATTCATTAATAATAATTTGGTGCGGTAGTGAAAGTCAGCAGCGTGGATTCATTCACACTGAACTCCAGTGCTCGTGTCGTTATCATTGTTGTTTGTTTTTTGCACTCGCTGATGCTTCTGCTGTGGGCTGGCAACGGCTTCTCAACACACCCTACGTCGAAGGACCACGTCGGAGAGCGTCCGTGTATTCACCGAGTGAGTCGTCCTCGAAGACGCATCGCTAGACGAGCCGAAGCAAACCGCCCGTCTCTCTCCAAGCATGGGAGGGTTTGACGCCTTTCACTAATTGAGGCCCCGCGTAATGCGCATTTCTGAGAGGAGTTCTCGAATGGCATCCGTGAGTGTTGCTAATGTACGTAACCGCAGGGCGTTATTGTAATTCGACACATCGGATCACCAGCCATGTGCGTTTATGTTTTAGTACGAGGCCTTCTGCTTCTACGGGATGCGTACTTACTGTGTGTGCGGCTCCATTATCGTGGACGCCCGGGAGGGAGTTTCGCCCACTTGGACCTCACCAAAAACGTTTTCTGGCCACGACTCAATAATAATTATGACAATTTCCCGCAAATGTCGAATGAGATCAAATTATAAAGGGAAGACATTTTGGACAGACGAAGCGGTACTTCTAGTTTTTATGAATTGATCCATTAGCAGAAGTACACCTTGACGCAATCTCCCTCAACTTGCCCAACATGAGGAGCGACATTATTCCAATTTCCAACCAAAACCAATAAAAGCGAATGTGTTTTTTCTTTTCTTTTTGTGCTCTTCAGGGTTTCTTCCAGCTCGCCGCACGCTGTTGTGCATCTGTAGCTCGAAGGCTTATTGTCTTCACACGTGTTCGTATTGTAACCTGTTCATTTGCTCCCCGTGCAGGTCCGTGGGGGAGATGCATGGGCAGCGACTGCGGTCCAGGAGGCAGCCAAAGCCGGGCAGTCTGGTGCGCCCACGTGGACGGCTGGACGACGCTACACACCAACTGCGACCAAGGCCAGCGTCCCTCCAACCAGAGGAACTGTTTCCGCGTGTGCGACTGGCACAAGGACCTTTACGACTGGAAACTGGGCGCCTGGAACGTGTGCGTGCCGGTTTCGGCGAGGACCTTGTGGGCCTCGCGGCCGTTCACATGCAGCGGGGGCGAGGAGGGCATTCAGACCCGGGAGGTGGGCTGCATGCTCAAAGCGGACGCGTCTCCAGCAGAGGATGCCATCTGTGAGTACTTTGAGCCCAAGCCTCGCCTGGAGCAGGCCTGTTTGATCCCTTGCCCTCAGGATTGCGTGCTTTCCGAGTACTCGCCATGGACGTCCTGCTCCAAAACGTGTGGGACGGGCCTCAGGAACAGGGTCCGTAGTGTCCTGGTTCCCCCGCTGTTTGGGGGCGCCGTTTGTCTCAACCTAACCGAGTTCCAGTCCTGTAAACCGGGGCCTTGCGCGGGTCCAGAGGGCATGCACAGTCTCAGGGTCGGACCGTGGACCCCCTGCGCCCTCCCGCAGACTCGAACGGCACGCCAAGTGAAGCGCAGGAAAGGAAAAGGCCAGGGGCTCAGGGAGCGCGCCGGGGTCAAAGACCCAGAGACCAGAGAGCTCATCCAGAAGAAGCGAACCAGGAACCGCCTCAACCGGCAGGAGAGTCCATTCTGGGACATCCAGGTGGGCTACCAGACACGGGACGTGACCTGCATACACAGGAATGGCAGCACGGTGGCACGCAAGTGAGTGGCAACATTTCTATGACATAAAGTTCATTTTATTTGATTAAATTGTGTTGCTTAAGCAATGGTGAAACCTTCCTATGAAAATCAGGCGATTATCTTCCATATTTAGCAGAAGTAATGCATCTATTACTCTCATTTTCACATTTCCATCCATCTATTTTGAGTTTCGAAATGAGTTTTCCAACGGGTGTGTCATGAAGAAAATGACAAGTGATAAGTTAAGAAAAGTGTAACTCGAGATGACGTGACGTCGTTATTCTAGAATAAATAACAATGGGACGCTTTGCTTTCTATTATTTTAAGTTTAAGGTTACGACTTCTCGAGACGTAAAAGAAACCAACGTACCAAGCCATGCAGAAAATATAACGGTCTGCATGGCTTGACAATGCGAAGGGGTTATTGAAATAAAGTATAATCTCTTGATCCGAGGGTCCAATTTGTAATGTTAAGCTGCGGGTAAAGAAAGAATTAGAGACTAGGATACCACCACAACTCAAATGTTAAACAGCATCAAGTCAAAGGTAATTGATTTAGACCATCAGTGGGCACTATTACCCCAAATAAATGCTGTAATTATACGAGTGCCTTAACCCGTGTCTGATCTCGCCTCTGGCCATCACATTATCATAGCCGCGAGCTACAAAGCACACACACACACACACACACACAGGCTGAGATCGTTGGTGATTTAATTAAACAGAAAGCGATAAGTGACGTCTGCCGGTATTCATAAGAAACCCTCTGGTGTGGACGTCAGACGGCCGTGAGGTAACCGGCGGGTTCTTTCAAAGAGCCGTCGTCTCTTCCTCGGTTCCTCGACTTAAAAAGTCGCCGTTTTTTTTGGATTTCGTGTGCCTCTGATCTCCAGGAAAGAATCGGTGACAATGTCGGTAAAGCGAGATTTGATCAATTATGCACCGACAATCTATTCCTCAATGCTTTGTTGGGGGCTGCGGAGCTCTCGGTGGTGACGGGGTTCAACTAGTTCAAAGGAGTCGCGAAAACAACTCCACCGTGCCCTCAGGAGCATCAATATTAATCCTTGACTTGTTTATCTCTCGTCCTGAAATATTAATAGTTGTTTTTGCCACTTTCGTAAAAAAAAAAAGAAAAGTGGAACGCGATAACCCAGTGGTTTCCTAGCCAGACGCTCTCTGAACATGTTGATGAACATCTGTCACCGAGCCGTTTCCGTCCTCCGAACAGGGGCCGCCTCCACGCCACGCCGCTTGTTTTTCCTATTAATCAAGCTTGCATCACGACCTTTAGAATTATAATTGTTTTTGGTGCGCCGCATTACGTCATTACATTAAAGGGTGGTGCGGTAATTGCGTCTCTTCTTGTTATTTTTTCTTTCCATCCTTTTTTTTTTCTTTCTCAGATGTTTAAAAAATAAATAAAAAAAGGCGTCTCTTTTAATCACTTGACCCACATAGAATTATGTTTTTTTTTTGGACCGTTTCATTGGCTGTTTCTTTTTTTAATTTTTTTTTGCAGCTCAAGTAATGAGCCTTGAGTGTTGAAATATGGAAACTTTCCGACTGAGTCCATCGTCAGTGTGTAAAAACCTACAGGCTTTCAAAATGAGCATTTCTTTATTCCAGACGTCATCTTACTTATTTAAATAGGGAACGATTGTGTCCTCATTCCGTCTGAATGATGAAGAAATAATGACTCCCTTCTTTTTTCTTCTCTCCGCATCTTTGAAATCTACCCCCAAAATGCTCGGGCATGCACACGACCAACAGAGAAGGCTCAAAGGATCCAGCTGCAGCGGGGACAAAAAAATAAATGGGTCATTGGCTGCAATAGGGGCTTTTTTTTTCTTCCTCCATCTGAGACAGGAAATCCAGCCTCAGTGTTTCCCTCAAAACGGCGACCGAAGCGCGTTCGGTGTGGGAAAAACAGAACTGAAGATCCTCCCCAAACGGCGTCGCTTCACCACCAACTTCAAAGATTGCGGATTTTAATCCGCGAAGACACGAGAGTTTCAAGAAAAGAGACCCAAAAAAAATAAAACCCACACTCGGCTCATACGTTCCCTCGTCTCGATTCGCTGGAGGTGAAGTGCAGCGGCGACGTCTAAACGAGAGGTTTCTAAATGAAGCGGAGACGTAATTAGCACTAATAGCTTGTCGGCTGCATACCCCCCCCCCCCCCCACCCCCCCCCCCCCCTGAGGGGGAAAGACATCCAGACGTGCGAAGCGGCTTTAGTTAGAACACATTTCTAATGATTCGGAAGGAGCCCGAGGAGAGGACAAGTTATTCATTACATCTTAAATGTCATTTAGACGATCAAAAGATGCGCGTGAGCGATTGATCACGGGGGGGGGGGGGGGGGGGGGGGGTTGTTTTGGTTGTCTCGAGACTTTCCGCCACCACGCACCAAGGGCAGAGGGGTCAAAGGGGAAGCTCCTCCACCTCAAAGAGCATCGAGCGTACAGCTGAAGGGCACCGAGAGGAAACGTAATGAGCCGATATGAAAGGATCTGCTTTTGGGAGACTCGTGAGGCTCGTAAAGCCGACTGTTTGTATTTCTAGAGAGAGAGAACTCTCCTAGCAGGACGAGGTTTGTTGGTTATGCTCAGTGGCCACAATCACAATGACGGATAACAAAAAAACATATTGGGATAAATAGACTTCAGTCAGATGAGAAGATCGATTTCCTCTCTTGATACCTAACGCTGCAGCCGGCTAGCTTAGCTTAGCATAAAGCCTGGGAGCAGACGTTTAAAGCTCACTTTTTCCAACACGCTCTGTTCTAGTTTTGTTCAAGACGCAGTTTAACTTCCTGGAGTCTCGAGTCTCTCCTCTTAGTTAGTACCCGTTTGGGTTTCTATCTCACGACCCTCCTCTTTCCCCTTTTCCCCCCCAGCCTGTGCACGCTGAGGGACCTGCCGCTGACCGTCCAATCCTGCGTCCTCCCCAAGGACTGCCGGGTGACCGACTGGGCCGAGTGGGGCCCCTGCTCCAAAACCTGCGTGGACCCCGTGTCGCCCGTGGGCCGCCGCGCCCGGAGCCGACAGGTGCTCCAGTTCCCCGTGGGCGAGGGGGCGGAGTGCGCCTCGCTGGAGGACTCTCAGTCGTGTGAACCTCAGGGGGAAGGCGTGCCGCCCTGCTCCACGTGAGTTACTCCACCCCCCCCCCCCCCGACGGCAGGGGAGCACTCGGCATGCGTTTCACGGGGATACAATTGCATGTTTGGGTTGCGGTGAAACCTTTCCTCGTTGGTTACGGCGTTGTTAAGACCCCGCCGCAGTACCAGGCGCTCTGCAGGGATTCACTCTGTGTTCCAGATAAGGCTCAGGAGAAGAACAAAATAGGGACGCAGTAAATGCATTCAACCTGACGGAGGCTGCACACACTCCCTGTTGGTTTCCCTTTACTCATATCACCTAGCTAATTTGTCCTCCTGGGTGGCCTGTGTGTGTGTGTGTGTGTGTGTGTGTGTGTGTGCGTGTGTCTGTGTGTGTGTGTGTGTGCGCTCGTGCGTGTGTGTGGGAGGCAGCATATGGAGATAGATTAGTATAAGTGCTTGGGCTGGTGCCAGACACAAAGTAGAGACAAATGGAGGGAGACTGCAGGGATATCAAGGAGTCCCACAAACTCTCTCTCACACACACACACACACACACACACACACACACACACACACACACACACACACACAAAGAGCCAAACTGTAGGCTCGCAGCTGGCCTCCATTCCCTCAATTTCATCCTCCTTCATCGTTACACAGCTATTGACAAAATACTCTCATCCTGGAGTGTGTTTGGGTTTCTTTTTTTTAGATACCTTTCTCTCTCTCTCTTTCTTTCTTTCTTTCTTTCTTTCTTTCTTTCTTTCTAAATCAAACATTCTTTCAGAATCTGATTCGTAGTTTTCTTTCACAGCTTTTTTTTATGTCACTGTCCCGTCACATTATGACATCATCACCGGCCTCCACGACAAATATCCATCGTTATATTCACAAAACCGATATCACTTGTGTGTCTGAACATCCGGCGTTCTTCCGTCGGGGTAAATAAATGAAGTTTTCATGCCACGCTACCACACCCACGCAGAAAACGTGCACGCTCTCCTCCCCTGTAGCTACACCTGGAGGAGCACGGAGTGGAGCGACTGCCGGGTGGACTCGTTGCTAGGCCAACAGGACCGTCGGCGTGGCAACCTGACCGGGCTTTGTGGGGGAGGCCTGCAGACCAGGGAGGTGTACTGCGTCCAGGCCAACGCCGAGCTTCTGAAATACCTCGACGACCTCAGAGAAAAAGACAAAGGTACAAAAAAATAATAATAATAATAATAATAATAATAATGCAGTTCTGTCGCATTAATGCCCAGAAATACAGACAGACGGGATCTTTCTTTCACGTGTGAGGCAACAAAGTTATGTCTCAAATTTAATGAAATAGTCACAAAGACACGATTTCACCAATTTGTCATTTATTATTAAAATAATAAACCGTGCAAATCTGCACAAAAGATCTTCGAGAATGAACCGCAAAAACAAAGCGTGAACCTTTTTTAGTGCAGGAAGTGTATAAGATGTATATTGTATACGACAACACAGGATTTAATTGACTAGATCGGCCACATTGAGACAAATACCCACCTGTTTAATATGAAGTCAACACATCTAAAAAAGTGTTCTGTAAATTCAGTCTGAATTACAACAACAACATCAGTTATTCATGAATTCTTACACCGAATATGTTTTAATTTATGTTGAAGGAGGACTCGGCGTGCACAAGTAAAACAGGCTGCTTTTTAACTGATTACTTTTGCACCAAAAAGGTGTTTGAATGGGTTCAGATTTAACCAATTAAAAACCAAGACTAAAACCAAATAAAGAATTAATTGATGCTGCTGTTAAGTTTGAAATAACAAACGAAAATGTTTTCCAGGGTGTTTTTTTTAACATTTTATTTGTGTCACTTTTATTTATCTCCTCTGCTAGGAAGTCCCTTTTTGTTGTCAACTGTCACATGTAAAGTCTTTCCACCGTCTTCCTTCTCGACTCCAGCGGCTGCA
Source organism: Cyclopterus lumpus (assembly GCF_009769545.1). Taxonomy (NCBI): domain Eukaryota; kingdom Metazoa; phylum Chordata; class Actinopteri; order Perciformes; family Cyclopteridae; genus Cyclopterus; species Cyclopterus lumpus. The sequence continues at coordinate 3,586,314 of NC_046981.1, forward strand.
GCAAAAGCCCTGAAACAAATCGGTGTGACTCAAAATGTATTTGATGGGGCGGCGTTACGCCACTGACTTACATCCTCCAGCCCCTCAACACGACACGGTGTGTCGTAGGAGCGGCGGCGTTCCCTCGGTGGGTTTAGCGGCCCCCTCGACCCGGCTGCCGTCCTCTGCTTTTTAAAACCAAGTCAAACAGGGATTTGTCTGCTTCCCGCTGGGACTTCGTGGTCACAAGTGCAGAGGCGTCCATTTCTGACACTCGGCGAGCCAGCTTAAGAGTCAAAGCTGCACCCTCAAAGCGGCCGTTAAACACATTAGTTGAGGCCGAGCTTATGGGGAGGTGAGATGCTCCTCTCAAGTCTGGGCGACGCATTCTGGGAAGAGGGGGGGGGTCAATGTAGCTCGTGCACGTATGGAGGTGTCAGCCAATCAGAGCAGTATGGCTAACTGGGAGGGCACGACGCTAATTAATGGCTTCTTCCTCGGCCCAATGAGACACCTTTCCACCAAGGTTCATGGAAACGGGGACAAGCCCAAAACACTGTGGACAGAGGTAATAATAAAATAAGAATAATAAATATAATATTATTATTACAGGTGAACAAAAGTATCTGGCCTGTTGTCGATTTTTCACCCGACACTGAAGCCGCGGCCGCTATTGCAATCGGTGCAATTTAACAATTACGGTGTCAAGTGAGGAAATATATATATATTTATAGATTCAAGAGTCAATTCTGTCGGTCGACTCGTAATTTCAGTTGTATTGATCGTCTCCCATCAATACTGTAACCACAGTCAACACCGTGTACCTCAGATCTTGCAGCAAAGACCGAAACAAACGAGTCAAAGTCTCCAGTGGGACTCGGATAAATGTGATCAGAGCGGCGTTACACGACAGCGTGCCGCCTCCAACCCCTCACACGCTGTTTATCATAAGAGCTGCAGTCCCTCGGTGGATTCGGAGATAATTGCATATCAAATACTTGTGTTGCTGCGTCGGTCTAATCCACATTTTGATATCATTTTCTGCAATTTGTTGTGGCTCCGGCACGGGGAAAGGCTGACATCATCGCTCTTAATCCCACTAACAAAGCTGTCCTCCGATCTGTTGTTGTTGTTTTTTTTCCAACAAGCGAAATTTAGCTGGCTGGAAAAAAATAAATAAAAATATATGTGGATCTGAAGATTGAAAAAGACATCACATTAAATAATTATTATTTTAACCTGCTAGTTTCTTATGATCCAGGGACTTGGTGCTCTTGACCACATAGATTATTACATACATTACATGCAATGTGTTATTACTAAACATGTGCACTAAGGTCTGACTGTTGGGTAGCGTTATCTAAATATTAAATAGGTTTAATCACAATGTAAATGACATCTCAACAAAAATAATACAATGCAATTATCATTAAACCAAATGAATACTACGAGCAGGTGTCACCTAGATTTACAAAGTATTTTGAGATACGTTGAATATATTTTATTCCCCCCTAAAAGCATCCGATTCGACGTTAATGTTTGAAACTAGTCTTGGTCTTTTCAAAATAAACTTCCGTGTTCACAGGAAACATGCAGTTTTACGTGCATACTGTATCTAAATAAACTTCCAACTTCGGTTCACGATAGTTTTTAAGTTAACTTATACAACAAAAGTACTTGGAAAAGATCGTTGTTTGGGTTCAAATAAGTATCTTCAACTACGTGTGTTATGTAACTGGTTTTACATGGACACTCAGAGGTCTACTGGGTGAAAGTAGACACGCTGTTTATTCACATGAATATATATGTTACACATTGTCCCCTTTTATTACATTAATATTTCTTCTAATTCTCCTTACATTAATCTCGTGGAGGGAAAGCTGCATTCATGTTGCACTGAAACATCGTTTTAATCGATCTGCAGTCCTTTGATCAGCACAAATCTGGTACGGAGCCAAATATTAATCCATAGACATGCTCTGTTAACGCGAAAACATATCGAATGTTCCCCGTGTCCTTCCTGAGTACTTCCATGAATACAGCTCAAGCACCTGAGCTGTTACACGTGGACGCCTGAAACCTGTAAGACGCCGTTAAAAGATTCATATGCGGTGTCGTCGGGGAAATGTGCAGAAATGTGCGTGACTTGTGTGTGTTATTGTGTGTACAGACACACAGATTCACAAAGTTCTTATCTTCTTGGTGCAGGATTTCTCGGGGGGGGGGGGGTAATCTCCCAGCATACCGCTGAGACAGAGAGGCAGACGGTGGCTCAGTGAAGTTTAATGCAGCCGGCTCGCTTTCTCCCCTCTGCCAGTTCTAAATATCACCATGCAAAAAAGAGGGGAGGAAGATACCCTCAGGCCAAGATCTGGAATCAACTTACCACCTCCGAAACCGTAACCTTAATCTGTACAGGGGAGTAACTCCCATCTGACCCGAGATCAGTATCGCAGGCTAAGCAACATCATGGGGCTCTTCCTCAGCGTACGTTTGGGTTTCTGCTCAGCTGGAGTCGACATGTTGGTCCCCTCTCCCCAATATTTGACCACAAGATTGACTTAAAGACATGAAAGACTATTAATTGTAATTGTTTTTAAGGACGCACGTTGTTTCTGAGAGTTAGGCGAGAGGAACCGATATCAATATCATCGTCTGCACGTTAAACGGAGAGCAGAAGTCAGGGCGGGGTTAGCCTAGCTTAGCATTAAAGCCCCCCCGTGGAATCAAAATAGAGCTTCACATTATGTATTGCGATAAGTGGTTATAGAAAGTTTCCTTATGATCACTTTGGAGTTTGTCATGTTGAGCTATGGGAGCTGCTGTCCATCTGAAACCTGGTGCGCTATTGGCCACTGGAAGTGCCAATCAACATCCGCCACAAGTCTCTCCCGAACTTCCTGCTTTTACAGGAAACGCGTACAATATGCTGAATACAATAGCACTCTGCTTCCCCGTTTCATGGGAACTTAAAAGCCTAAAATATGCCTTCCAACTTCTCTTTAAGATGCCAAAGTTACACAATGTGTGTTGTTTGTTATTGACTTATTTCTTCACCAACAGAGCTGAACATGTAGAGTGAACTGTTCCTTTAAATGCCTGGAAAGACGTGTTGTTAAAGCCTTTATTTATAGACGGGTCCGGTCTACGGGGTCCCAGCTCTGCCGGTCTCTGGTGTTGCTGGTTCCCGTCACCGTGTGCTTGGTGGTGCCTCCGTCTCCCCCGTGTGTGCGTAGCTAATAGCGCCTTCTCCCCTGTAATTGCAGCGGGTCAGACCCAGAGGCAGCAGAAGCCTAGTGTCCCCCCTCTCCTCTCCATCACCTTCCAGATTACAGGTAGGTGTGTTCAGTCACGCTGACAACGAAGCTGCAGCCTCCGTTTGCTTTGTCCTTCCTTCCTTCCATCTAATCTGCTTACTTGTCACCTTTCCTCTCCTTTCTGTCCTCTGCCCTTCCTTTTTAATTCTCCTCTACCTTTGTTTCCTCTCGTCTATCCCTTTCATTTACCAATGTATCCTCTCCTATCTCCTCTCCTTGTTTCATCCCATCTTCTCATGTCTCTTCTCATTTCTGTTCCGTCTCCTCCTTCTCCTTCCTTCCTTCCTTCCTTCCTTCCTTAGCTCCTTTCTTTCCTCTAACCGTCCTCTCCCATTCTCTTCTCTCCATACCTCCACCACTTTCCTCTCCTCTCCCTTGTTTCATCTTCTCTCTTAATTTCTACTCTCTTCTATTCTTGTTTCCTAACCTCTCTCCTCCCCTCTCTTTTCCTAGCCGTCCCTTTTATCTGCTCTCCTCTTTTGAACATAAAAATGTCTCACAAATGAAAAAGAAGACATGTTGTAACAATAACAAGCATTTAAATATTGATATTTAACGACACTTTGAAGGTTCTTCCTCCTACTCCGACGATATATAATAGATATTAAAGAAGTATAACGACGTTAACTGAGCACCACATTACAACACACTTCCACAAAGTTAGGAGCCCAGACTGCTGTTCTTGGAAGAGACGCTGCAGACAGGAAGAGACGACAGGAAGAGACGCTGCAGACAGGAATAGACGACAGGAAGAGACGCTGCAGATGGGAAGAGACGACAGGAAGAGACGCTGCAAACAGGAAGAGACGCTGCAGACAGGAATAGACGACAGGAAGAGACGCTGCAGACGGGAAGAGACAACGGGAAGAGACGCTGCAGACGGGAAGAGACGACAGGAAGAGACGCTGCAAACAGGAAGAGACGCTGCAAACAGGAAGAGACGCTGCAGACAGGAAGAGACGACAAGAAGAGACGCTGCAGACAGGAAGAGACGCTGCATACAGGAATAGACGACAGGAAGAGACGCTGCAGACGGGAAGAGACGACGGGAAGAGACGCTGCAGATGGGAAGAGACGACAGGAAGAGACGCTGCAAACAGGAAGAGACGCTGCAGACAGGAATAGACGACAGGAAGAGACGCTGCAAACAGGAAGAGACGCTGCAGACGGGAAGAGACGCTGCAGACAGGAAGAGACGACAAGAAGAGACGCTGCAGATGGGAAGAGACGACAAGAAGAGACGCTGCAGATGGGAAGAGACGCTGCAGACAGGAAGAGACGACAAGAAGAGACGCTGCAGACAGGAAGAGACGACAAGAAGAAACGCTGCAGATGGGAAGAGACGACAAGAAGAGACGCTGCAGACGGGAAGAGACGACAGGAAGAGACGCTGCAGATGGGAAGAGACGACAGGAAGAGAGGCTGCAGACAGGAAGAGACACTGCAGACGGGAAAAGACGACAGGAAGAGACGCTGCAGATAGGAAGAGACGCTGCAGACAGGAAGAGACGACAAGAAGAGACGCTGCAGACGGGAAGAGACGACAGGAAGAGAGGCTGCAGACAGGAAGAGCCGCTGCAGACAGGAAGAGACGACAAGAAGAGACGCTGCAGACGGGAAGAGACGACAGGAAGAGACGCTGCAGATGGGAAGAGACGACAGGAAGAGACGCTGCAGACGGGAAGAGACGACAGGAAGAGACGCTGCAGACGGGAAGAGACGACAGGAAGAGACGCTGCAGACGGGAAGAGACGACAAGAAGAGACGACAAGAAGAGACGCTGCAGACGGGAAGAGACGACAGGAAGAGACGCTGCAGATAGGAAGCCACGCGGGATTCCTTCCATCACTGTCAGTTCTGCACAATAGGAGGAGGACGGTCCTCAACTTTGTATTCCCAAATGGATAGATGTTAAGAGATTGAAGCCGGCGTAGTTCACCAATAAGACGCGGATTAACGGCGGCTCAGCACACTCGATATTTGACTTCCAGTGTACGTGTAGGAGGAATTAGCCTTTTTGCATTTCAAAAGCCACGCTTGCCTTCTTTCCCCCCGTGCAGTTCTGAGGGAATTATGATTCAGCTTCTTCTGACTACGTGAGACTTTAAGCTCTCAGATGTCTCGTAGGAAGAGTTGGAATCCTCAAACCTCTGGTTGAACATGAGAAGAGGTTGTGGAGGGGATTCATTTAATATTCTCTATAAAAAGAAATATTTGAAATGTGTGACTCAACACTATACTTTACAGAGAGAAGTCTTGTACACAAAACTTTCATGCCACCGCTGACTGATGTCTTAAGACTGAGCATCGTGTTTCACACTGAAGGGGGATTTCTTTTTTAAACATTGGAATATCTCAATTAGATGAGGAAGGCCTGAGAGGAAAGTGAGAACATGAATAGTTTTCTCTCTTGTGTTCAGGTGGAACAAAAAATATACTTTTTCCCAAGTACACAAATTTATTATTTATAATTTCCTTCCACTGTCGGCGTGGAAAAAACACAAAAAAACAGCAAATCTATCAACTACAAACTACAAAGTTTTAGTGTTTTATGTATCAGCTGCCTTTAAGTGTGTGTGTGTGTGTGTTCAAAAAGGTTTAGATGTGTCAGACAGAGTGTGGAGCTGCAGGCGGGGGGTTGAACCCGTCTGCTGAGTGAGCAGGACTCACTCTTATCACCCAGGACGACCTGGAGCCGAGGAGCCGGTGTCTCATGGCTTAAAGCAATTATATTTTTTTGGGGAGGGGGAAACACTGAGTCGCTTTTCTTCCAGGAGAGTCGGATGAGAAGATTTCCACATTTCAGCAGCTTAGCTTAGCACAGAGGGGGGGGGGGGTAGCTGGCTTGGCTCTATGTAAAGGTGACACAATCAACACAACAAACAAGTTGAGTTTAGTGAGACGACTTTGTATCACTCTTTACTTGTATTTACTCTCCCGTGTTCGTTTCAACGGCGCAGGTGGGCCCGTTGTTTTTTACTTTCGGACAGAGCCCGGCTAGCTGTTCCCAGCTGCTTCCAGTCTTTAAGCTAAGCTAAGCTAACCGTCTATTTAACGTGCAGAATTGGAACAAGCGTTGCTTAAACTCAGCAGACGAACAGGGCATCGCCTCTGTTCTTCAAGGTCATCCTCGGAGAGGAGAGAGTACATTTTCCCAACAAGGATTCTTCCCATGAGGCCACAGGATTTGGTACTCAATCCGAAGGAATCAAATAACACGGATGCACAGCTCAATGGAAGATACAGTGCATCCCCACTTTGAAATGACGCTGGCACCAACCTACATATTTAATGCGCATGCATAAATGCATTAAAAACTCTGCATCCTTCGGAAACTCCACACATCAAACGTATGTATTTATCGTGCCGCGGCGGCGTCCTCCATTTCACTTCCTCAAAGTTCCTCATGGGAGTCCAGCCGGGTGGGAAGAAAGGAGCCAAAGTACACCTCATCAGACATGAGCCAAGACGCTGTCACGGTTCCCTTGAACCTTTTTGAGCGTCCTCTTTTGTCTCTGGCGAGAGTCGGCGGGCAACGCTCCACAACTTCATTTTTTTTTTTTTATGTCGCTCACAAAGGTGCCGCACAGGATACTCTCTGGTAATTTATCATTCTGACACTCCAACAGGGTGATAAACAAAACAAAGGGATAATAGTGTCTACTTCACGGGCAGGTTTCACCCCACTCATCTGCTCTCCATCTGCTCTCTAGCCCTTTTCCTTCAATAAAAGAACAAATAAGATGAACATTTAGCCGTGATAAGATATTATGAGATAAAAAGAAAAAAATTATGAGAAACAAAGTCAGATAGAGATAGAAAGTCGACATTTTTATATTCATCCTATTTTTCTCTTTTACTGGCGGAATTGGGCTCCCATAGTGACTCCCATGCTGGGAATATACGTAAAGCAGCATTTTTATGTCCCTTTAGACCGTGATGTTGGTAAAAAACGAGGAACGAGATCAAAGTAAAGCAGGTTTTTCGTTCTGCTTATTATTTTGTCCGCTTATTCCGTTTCCCTTTTATTTTCTCGATCGTGTGCGCAGCCTCCCGCCCGGTGGAAAACAAGCTGTGCGAGGGTTCGATCCCCGACAGGTCCCAGCTCTGCCAGATCTCGTGCCCCATCGACTGCGAGGTGTCGCCGTGGGGCGCCTGGGGGCCGTGCACCTTCGAGAACTGTGACGACCAGGCTGGGAAGAAAGGTAGGAAGGACCCCATGGACGGTTACCACGATTCACCTTTAATCATCGGGCCACTTCAACGCGTTTAATAAAGATAATAAACACGTTACGCATGATATATAAAGTGCGTTATACTCTGTGATGAACAACAATGACCTTTTCTTTTCATTCCTCGCTCTCGTTTCCAGTCACGACGCCAATGCAGCATAATTAATGCGGAAACAATAACGATGAGTAATGAGTCTGAAGGCATTCGCGTACCTGCAGCCTGCACTAGATTTCTCACTAAATATCATCATTTTGTATAAATAGTTAATGATTGAATGTCTCTAGTATAGGAGCAAGACATCTTGTTAAAATATACATAGGAAACATATCATTACTGTCAGTGGACTTTACAGTCATATATGAATTAATAATTAAATGTACCTTTTTTTCTTCTTTTTAATATCAGTGTGTAGCATTTTAAACTCACACATGAATCGGATGAAATATATATGTGAGAGAGCAATCGGGTGATCAGATGCGTTATGACACCCGGCGCCAGAACAAGACGTGCAGGCTCGACCCGCGTGGGAGAAAACCTTCGAGGTTTTCCTCGTTAGCGTTAATGAGCCGTCTCCACGAGGCGGCCGGCTAACGGAGCCGAGCTAATCGTCAGCATCCATCATCGCCGCTGTAACAACTACTCTGATGCTTTCATAAAGTAAAAGTACCGCACAGTTTACGGTGATTCCTTAACGAGTCAAATGCATCAGCAAAATGTGCTAAAAAAAAAGTATTCTCGCATGTTGCACGTCAGACCCTCATATTTAAAATACAAAAAGGCCCCAAAAAACAACGCAAATTCAGATTTTTTTTTGGGGTGTTTTACATAAAAAAGAAATTATGTTGAACTAAAGAAGGGTTACCTATATATTGCTACATAAGTTTATATACTGTCAGGTAGGTTCCCAACTAAGGGGTCGGGCCCCTCCAAAGGGCCACGAGATAAATCTGAGGGGGTCACGGAATGAATGGAAGGAGGAAGGATGCAAATCCTGCTCCACAAATTCATATGTATGTATATTTTTTGCACTGGAAATATTGGATAATTTGACCTCTTTGAACCATCTGAGACGTTTAGAAAGGAAATTACTTTTTTTTTAATCATTTGACAGAATGATCAAAATGTGTCTAAATTGCTTCTTGAGTAAAACAACTAGTAACTTTCCACCTCCCACGTGAGAAAGTGTTCTGTAAATATATATATATATATATATATATATATATATATATATATATATATATATATCTATAGAGAGAGAGAGAGAGAGAGATATCTATCTTCTTCACGCTCTTTGCAGGTTTCAAACTGAGGAAACGTGGGATCACCAACGAGCCGACGGGAGGGCCGGGGAACTGCCCCCACCTGGTGGAGGCGGTGCCGTGCGACGAGCCCGGCTGCTACGACTGGCGGCTGGTCGGCCTGGACGAGTGCGTCCCCGGCGACGGGAAGCCGTGCGGCCCCGGCGCTCAGCTCGCACGGGTCCAGTGCGTCAACGGCAACGGTGAGAGGGAGGACGGGAGGGGAGGGGGGCGGGGCTAGTGGCGCATTGTGCTTCTTTCACCCGGCCTCCGTTTGCACGTCTGACCTTGCGTGACCTTGCGTCTGCGAACGCAGATTTGCCAAGACCGCCCCTCCGCTGACCCTCCGACGCTCTCTGTGTACGTGAGGAGATTTGCACCAGCGCACTCCGTGAGGACTTCTCCCCAGACTCCCTCTCCTCTTCCTCCTCTTCCTCTCCTCCCCCCCTCCCACTTTAACGCTCACTTGATTCGCCGTCGCCGCCCCCCTCTCGCCGCCCGTCTCTCTCTCTCTCTCATTACAGCCTTTTCCTCTCGCCACGCGCAATTAAACCCCCCTCTCGCCAAATCAAATCAATCCTGCGCGGCCGCGGGTCTCGGAGTGCCTCGCGCCCTTCGCTGCTCCCGATGAATTTCCACCGCTCCTCTTCACGAGGGTAAATCTTTAATCTGAGTGTGCAGAGATGCTTTTGGACAAATATCAGGCGAAATAAAAGGAACACATTATTGATTTAAATCTCTCCAGCGAGGTGGAGATTATCCGGCATGTAAAGTTACCACGTGTGGCTTCGTGTACGTTCTACCGCGGGACTAACCGGAGGCTCTGCAACTGTGTCTAGCAGCCGCTGAAGAGGTTTCATAAAATGTTTTTGTTACGCATGCATCGCTCACAGGGGGAAATATTCCCCGCTCAGCGACATAGAGGCAGACGTGGGTTAATTCAATCCACTTGTGTTCTGGCGCTCATCAATAAAACATGGCCGACGGTGCAAAGATGTGGGAATCCCAAGTGAGTTCGCTCCTCGTTCAACGGCACTTTAGTGTGGAGGGTCCAGAGTGCGTCCATCTGAATATATGATATATATAACATGGAAAAAGGGTCGTAGTCGACTGTCGTGTCAATACGGAAAAAGCACAAGTGAAATGTTTTTGATTCAGATGACTTAGATCTGTGAATATCAGACGGGATATCGTGAAAATAATGAAAGGTTTCCGCAACACGTACCGTGATTTAATACCTGGAAAACAACAGATGGTATTATCTGAGTTACAACACTCCACCCATGAACACACATATGGAATTATAGGAAGTAATAAACATTTATTCATTTGCACGAACAAAAAAACAACAAAAAAAACACACACACCTGTCTCGGCTTTCAATATATAAAACCTTCACATTTTTTTGGGGGGGGGGGCAGAGTCGTTACCTTGGAAACACAGATGGCGGTTTCTCAGTAACAAAGCTTACCCGGAAACGCACCTGGAATATAGAAAATGAAAATAAACCGATAAATCGAGTTCGACTAAATAATATAAACCATAAACCCAAAACTAAGGAGGCGTCACCTGGAAACCCAGATGGACGTTTCTGTGTCATAAATGCTTTTAGCATCATTTTGTGCTAAATTACTGAGGTGGATTTCTTGGTTTTAAACATGATGAAAATACTTCTAACTAGTACGCTCTTCTCTTTATTAAATTATATATTTCCAAAGGTGTTACCCCATTATTACTAAGAGAATATTACTCTGTCTCTTTAGAAAGATATTGACTTAATGAGAAAAAATAAGGATTTCATTTAAAAAGAATAAGAATACTAGGCGCATAACTACATCAGAATTATCGGAGGAGATTAACTTCCATTCCACGACGGCGTGCGAGGGCCAAAAAAATAAAAATAACTACATTTAAAAAGAAAGGGGGTTAATATTCAGAAAAAAAACAGAGAATTTCTGAAATTTACAGGAAAAACTTTTTTATATAGTATAAAGTCATAAATGTGCAATCAAAAATGACTCGACAGCCAAAGGAACCCCATTGCATCACTTTACAATGGATGACCTCATCAAAGTGTACTTCTAATCCGAGACATTCTTCTGGTAAATTCGCCTCTTGAATCTCGGAGAATATCCACGTCAAAAATATTGCACCAGCTCCAAAATAATATCAGTTTTAACCTACATTGGCTCTATTATGCCAAAGTACTATTCTAACTGTCCCGTTGACGACACGTTACCCCATTGTTTACCTCGCTATTAGCACGTTGTACACTTCAGTCTCTCCATCCCTCCCCTGAATGTGACGCTGTTGTTCCTCCGCCAGGTGAGGAGGTGGACGGGGGTCTCTGCGCGTCGTCCCCGGCCCCGGAGCCCGTGCCCTGCGAGGTGCCTTGCTCACGGGACTGCGTGCTCAGCGACTGGACGCCCTGGTCCACCTGCTCTCAGACCTGCTCCAGCAAGACCGTCGAGGGGAAGCAGCTGAGGACGCGCTCCGTCCTGGCCTACAACGCCGGGGAAGGTGAGTCTGGGGGAAATATATATATATATATATATATATATATATATATATATATATATATATATATATATATATGCAGATGAGGCCGAGGGGGGGGGGCGTCGGCTTCGCTGTCACTCGCTGGACGTCTGGATTTCACACATTCGTCCGCTCATCACTCCCGGTGATTGTTTCTATCGTCTCCTCGGCTGACACTCACTCTTTTATCTCACGTCTCTGCAATACGCCTTAAACCTCCGCGTGCATCTGCTTGTCCTTCTTGTCCTTCTTATCCTTCTTTTTGTCTTATCTCGACGTGTGTGTGTGTGTGTGTGTGTGTGCGTGTGTGTTTTCCTCACAGTCACAGCGATGGTTGTGGCCTGGATCACAGTGATGGAGGGTAACAGCTGTAATTAACAGTCAGCTCTTCGCAGTTTTTAAAACCCTGTGGCTTTGTGTCGACACGTAGAAAAAAAATTAAAATTGTAATTAATTTAGATTTTAGCCACTTGTGATACAGCCAGGGCTCGTTGGCCATGTGTGTGAAATAGTTTTTTAAAATGTGTTTTCTGTTGTTACTGCACGCACTCACCTGTCCACATTAACACGTGTCACGTCTGTCTCCCATCAAAGGTCTCATTCAGGTGCCGAAGTTTCCGGAACTTTTTGGTAAATCTTCGACGTTGGTCTAGAAATGTCAGTGGCTGTGGTGTATTTGTTGTAGCTTTTTTAGAAAGATTGAGACATCTTCATGACGTAGTTAACGCACAAGAACGATACCTGGAAGAGGCTCCTGTTAGGAGATCATCTGATTAGATGTGGAGCTCCTCAGCTCCCGTGTTGCATATTGATGAAGAACAACTACAGGAAGTACTCCAAACTTTTAAGATACAGGATTTATGTTTAAAAAAGCAATATGTTGGTGTCGGATTATGTGCCCATGAATGCATTAATATGCCTAAATAATGACCGATTTAGCGCAACCGCTCGCATTTAATTCCACGGCGATTATTACGGGACTTTATGAAGCTCAAGTGCCTCTTACTCTTAAGTCAGTTACGCGCGCTGAGTGAGAATTGCTCCACTTTGTAAATGAGCTGGCGGTCCCGTCGTTTATCCCGCAGCAGACACAAATAACTCCTGTATGCTGTTCTTGTTGTTGTTGTTGTTGTTGTTGTTTATGTTTCCAGGAAGCTTCACATTGCCCCCTATTGTCCAACAATGCTGGCGCTCGGGGCTGTAGCATCGGCCTCGTTGTTAGCCACGCTCCTCGAGTCTTTATCTGTGAGCGTGTCCACGATGAAATAAGATTTAATAGAGAAGCGTGGCACCTCCGTTGTAATGTTTTTAATTACTGGGTGCGGGTTTTCTCCTTGAAGTCCCACACAAGTTGTGAGAAACCCAGAATTAGTGGCCTGAACGTTTTCTTTGTGATAAATAAAGTGTAAAATGCATACGTGCATTTATATGTATTCACAGCTTAAGATTGTACAGTGTATCCTGCAGGTAAAGACCGCTTCTGTGTGGAAGGCCATCAGTATTCATGACTGGTGCTTTTCAGGAAAGCTTAAAGAGATTCTCGAGAGCACATCTGCTCCAATTTCTTTTTTTTCTGAAGGCTGTTGGAAGTATTCTTTAAAACAATGGAGCTCTGAAGGGAGTTCTCGTTATAAAGAGGTTTGACGTCAGCGAGCGCCGGTTTCATTCAGTGGGTCACACGGATTCAGCAGTTTCAAACAAACCTGTTAACAACGACTGTCACACAGGTGTGCTCGATTTCTATAGCTCTCTTTTTTTATGGAGTGTGCATCACAGAGGGGGGGGTGTGTGTGTGTGTGCTGAATAGAAGATGGTCGTGGGCGCTGTTTGGACAGCGGAACAAGCTGTTGAACGTATATTTACATAGCGAGTGGTCACAGTGTAACACAACGCACTTAGTCCAATATTCAGACCCCTTAAAAGCTCTGTTTTGGTCTCCACCAGCGGAAAAAGGGGCGAGAGGTTCGTCGTAAGAGTGCAAGCGTCTCCAAGTCATTTAATCCTTTAAAAAAAGAAGAAGGTTTTATTACCCATTCGTCACCAAGACACACAGAAAACACGGGACAATAGAGGTCCCGTTTGAGAAGACACCAACGTTGAAGTCTGTTTTTTTTTTCACCTGTGTTTTGGTTTCCCAGGTGGCGCCCTGTGCCCAAACAGCAGTTCCCTCCAGGAGGTGCGGAACTGCAACGAGCACGCCTGTACGGTTTACCACTGGCAGACGGGGCCTTGGGGCCCTTGTACCGAGGACCCCTCGGCCTCGACCCTCAACACCTCCGTGGGGGTCCGAGCCGGCGGCGGTCAGGGTCCCTGCTCCACGGGGATGCAGACTCGCAAGGTCATCTGCGTCCGGGTCAACGTGGGACAGGTGCCCCCCAAGAAGTGAGTTCTCTCTTCTTATTTGTTCTCTTGAGGAAGCCGATTTCACAGATTTGGACGACTTTATCCGAACGGATGAGAAACCAAATCAGTTAAATCTACGTGCTGAATAGAGGACACGGAGAGCTCTCCGGCCGGTCTTTTGATGTGTGAAATTATTCTTCAAAGAAGAACCTCTGGGTTAGAAGTGCTCGTCAGGCAACGCATTAGAACAGCCCGTCTTACGACGTGGGGTCAAAGGTCAATCTGTGAGCATCTGTTGTGCGAAAAAAACATTAAGTCAGTCGTAGTGAAACCGGTACGACTGAATGGTACATAAAGATGTGTGTGTGTGTGTGTGTGTGTGTGTGTGTGTGTGTGTGTGTGTGTGTGACATTGAAGTAAGCGGAGCAGACTCGATGTGAAGTTAACTCCCAATTCATATCTCCCCGTTCGCAGGCGACTGCAAAAAAATAAATAATCTCTCCGTCCCCTGAAAGTCTAATTAACCCCGCCGTTTTCTTTTTTTTTGGGGGGGGGGGGGGGGGGAGCTGGTAAATTTTCTCATTGATGATAATGACGGTAATTAAATGGGATTGATACTTTGAGGCAATTTAATCAAGAGGCTGGGGACGCGAGGAAAGATGTTTGCGGGTTAAGCTCCGGAGACCGGATCCAAAACACGGCGTCGAGTTAACGTCTGCCGAGTTCACGCTCCGCTGATTCGCCCGACGACAGGAGACAAAGGAGTCAATCCGCTGGCGTCCAAAGAAGATTGATTTATTTTTATTCTTTTTTGTGGAGAGCAGCAGGGGTGTTGTGGGTAATGGCATCGAGTCACAAAAAAAAAAAAAAAAGAAGTTTCCAGTCGATTTTTGCCCTCCGTCATCTTTTGTTTTGTCGCCGGTTGATGACTTTTATATTATCGAGTATCATTTTTTGCAATAAGGGCCGAGAGACCGGACCTGTGAAAGCGTCAAGAAAGACGAGAGAACAAAGCGGACTCCCCTCGTTCGCCCCGCTCGGGGGGGGGGGGGTCTGAAGGTCACGTGCTTCACTTTAAATACACCAGGAAAGTGTTTGACATTTTCAAATGGGGACTTATCTGACATCGGGTCATTTCTATGTTTTTTGTTGTTGTAACGAAACAATGAATTATAGGAACCAACGAAGAGTCACACTGTCAGACATCCCCACCTGAAAACTGCTGTAAAGATCAGGATCATCAGGTCTACGTTGAAATAATACTCACGTACCCGAATGTACGCTGGGTTGCTGTCCTTGTTCCTCCTGTCTGTAGTCTTATTAGTACTTTATTAGTGCTCTATTAGTAACCGCTAAATGTTATTTTTTTAGCTGAATAAATTAAAAAACCTGTATGTGACAAGGCAGAATTAAAACACATGGTCAAAGGGCTCGAGTCTGCCCTGTTTCAACAAACACAAGCTGGGCATCAACCTCATGTTTACACGTGTATTTTAGAAAGAAAATTGACTTAAAAACAGACTGTACATAATTTATCTTTCTTTCTTTCTTCTGTAGTTGTTACTGATGTGGTTTTAATTGAGTAGAGCACCAGCTGTCTGGATTGTACTCTCTTGTCTTTGAGGTGGAACAGAACCCACATTGACAATCCTTCAGAATGGATCTGATCCTCTTCATGTCAGCAAAACTCTCACACACAGTTTAAATCGATGTGACTGGATTCGGTGGAATGCATCACCACGGTGGGGTGGGTATTGTTGGTATTGCTGTGTCGGTGGTTCGGTTCTCCGGTCTGGGGATCAAACCTTCCATCCTGCATGTATGATTTAGAAAACTCCTGCATAGTTTGCATTGACATATTTTACACTATTTAAACTGTAAGCTGCCAATTGTTGCCTGAAACGTACTTGGAAGAAAAACCTGCAAGCTTACACATGCTTAAACATCCTGGGTCTCACGGGGCAGTTTTTCTTTTTTTTTTTTTTGGCAACAAAACCCAGGAAATTTCTGGCATTCAACCCCATTTTAAAAAAAAGAAAAGAAAAACAATTAAACTTGTGCTCTGCAAATGAGACGCATATCGCATTGAGATTTGTTTGCAATTGCGGAATGTGGAAATAAATAAATTGATCACAACAAAGAAAAAAAAAAGAAAAAAAATGCTCCACTCGGGTTTATACACCAGATAAAAAAAAAAAAACATCTTCAGTTTCCATTCGTGGGACAGAAGGAGTGTTACTGTGAGTCCTGTCATGGCCCGGTGGTGCTGTCCTTGGTGCTGAAGAAGCTCAGAATCTGCTCCGGTTATCGTGTTTCTTTGCATGGACCGGTGGTGCTGTCCGTGGTGCTGAAGAAGCTTCCCTCGCTCCGGTTATCGTGTTTCTTTGCGTGGACCGGTGGTGCTGTCCGTGGTGCTGAAGAAGCTCAGAATCTGCTCTGGTTATCGTGTCCCTTTGCATGGACCGGTGGTGCTGTCCGTGGTGCTGAAGAAGCTCAGAATCTGCTCCGGTTATCGTGTTTCTTTGCATGGACCGGTGGTGCTGTCCGTGGTGCTGAAGAAGCTTCCCTCGCTCCGGTTATCGTGTTTCTTTGAGTGGACCGGTGGTGCTGTCCGTGGTGCTGAAGAAGCTCAGAATCTGCTCCGGTTATCGTGTTTCTTTGCATGGACCGGTGGTGCTGTCCGTGGTGCTGAAGAAGCTTCCCTCGCTCCGGTTATCGTGTTTCTTTGCGTGGACCGGTGGTGCTGTCCGTGGTGCTGAAGAAGCTCAGAATCTGCTCCGGTTATCATGTTTCTTTGCGTGGACCGGTGGTGCTGTCCGTGGTGCTGAAGAAGCTCAGAATCTGCTCCGGTTATCATGTTTCTTTGCGTGGACCGGTGGTGCTGTCCGTGGTGCTGAAGAAGCTCAGAATCTGCTCCGGTTATCGTGTTTCTTTGCGTGGACCGGTGGTGCTGTCCGTGGTGCTGAAGAAGCTTCCCTCGCTCCGGTTATCGTGTTTCTTTGCGTGGACCGGTGGTGCTGTCCGTGGTGCTGAAGAAGCTCAGAATCTGCTCCGGTTATCATGTTTCTTTGCGTGGACCGGTGGTGCTGTCCGTGGTGCTGAAGAAGCTCAGAATCTGCTCCGGTTATCGTGTTTCTTTGCATGGACCGGTGGTGCTGTCCGTGGTGCTGAAGAAGCTTCCCTCGCTCCGGTTATCGTGTTTCTTTGCGTGGACCGGTGGTGCTGTCCGTGGTGCTGAAGAAGCTCAGAATCTGCTCCGGTTATCATGTTTCTTTGCGTGGACCGGTGGTGCTGTCCGTGGTGCTGAAGAAGCTCAGAATCTGCTCCGGTTATCATGTTTCTTTGCGTGGACCGGTGGTGCTGTCCGTGGTGCTGAAGAAGCTCAGAATCTGCTCCGGTTATCGTGTTTCTTTGCGTGGACCGGTGGTGCTGTCCGTGGTGCTGAAGAAGCTTCCCTCACTCCGGTTATCGTGTTTCTTTGCGTGGACCGGTGGTGCTGTCCGTGGTGCTGAAGAAGCTCAGAATCTGCTCCGGTTATCATGTTTCTTTGCGTGGACCGGTGGTGCTGTCCGTGGTGCTGAAGAAGCTCAGAATCTGCTCCGGTTATCATGTTTCTTTGCGTGGACCGGTGGTGCTGTCCGTGGTGCTGAAGAAGCTCAGAATCTGCTCCGGTTATCGTGTTTCTTTGCATGGACCGGTGGTGCTGTCCGTGGTGCTGAAGAAGCTCAGAATCTGCTCCGGTTATCGTGTTTCTTTGCATGGACCGGTGGTGCTGTCCGTGGTGCTGAAGAAGCTCAGAATCTGCTCCGGTTATCGTGTCCCTTTGCATGTGCTGCGACTTCCTTCAAAGGCGCTCTTCAAAGTCTTTAGATGGATTTTCCTCAGGCCCTCTGGCGGGGTTCCAGTAACAGGCTGTAAAACCAGCGTGCACACTCCCATTGTACCGTCACCCAAAGAAACTCGCAGTGTGTGCAACACCGCTCGTCTGTTTATAGCTGTAAACACAGAAGAGGTTGTTGTTGCTGAACGATATCACACACACACACACACACACACACACACACACACACACACACACACACACACACCTACCTCGTGGGGACATGACTTTGACTCTTCCGCTCACCAAGACGGGTGGCAGCGTTAGTTTGATTGCCAATTAGCCGCATTTGTGGATCTGGCAATCAGCACTTTGATAAGTTAAGTTTTCAAAATCGACATGAGGCAATTAACCGAGCTGGAAGAAGCCAAATCATCTGTAATTAACATGCTCGAGCTAAAGAGAACAGACAACAAACAAATCAGATTACTTAAGGGGGGGGGAGCAGTAAATAGAATGACAGCATGCGGCAAACGCCGACTGCGTGAGGAGAACAACCGGGACACGACGGACGTTAACAAGATTAAACTTTATTACAATCGTACAGTTACAGCAAAGAACTTGGGGGTCAAGGAAAGGCTCTAATTCCCACGTAAAGCATGTTCAGACATAACATA
>NC_046981.1:3607018-3639518 GCF_009769545.1 Cyclopterus lumpus
GCATCAATGCATTGGCTTCATGTATACATGGATTTTTAGTGCAGAGATTGTTCTGCAGGTTCATGATGCATCCCGTTGACGTGTCCTCCAGCCGGACACCTGTTCATTCACTTCTCCCCCCCACATCAGTTTTCTCTTTCTCCCGGGGCCCATCCCCTTGTGCCAAAGACACCAGGGGGATTTGCTCCCGCTCGAGAGGGATTTAGCTCCGTCCGTTGGTATTAAAAAAAAGAAAATCTCTCCTCCGCACCGCGGTCGCATGTTCGCGTGTTCCCTGTGAAGCTCAAACATCGCTTCCCCCCCCCCCCCCACGGACGAGCGGCGTGACCCACGAGGTCTTCCAGCAGGCGTCCGTCTCGACCTACTTATTGCCCCCTGGTTATATGCACAGGAAGATTATCCACGATAACCCTTGTTCTAAAAACCTCGGCTTGACCCCTCCCGACCTCTTACTATATGATGCCATCAGTAGGATTATCCCTCACTGATAGCAGAATCCAGTTAAAACAAGCGCTCCTCCGGTCTGCTGGGACTCCGTGTGCGTTACGTGGTGAATCGCCCTCATGTAGACTTGCTTAACATATCTCCATGACGCCCACATTGGGGGGGCACGACCCCCTCCTCTCGATATCTCTCAAGCAGCAGCAGCGAGCCAGATGGCATATACTGGATGTGATTACGAAGGTTTTCATCAGTATTTTTATTGCCCTAGATTGTGCCTGGAATAATTACATTTATGCATTCAAAGCAATACCCAGATGGTCAGGCGTGCCAAAAACCTCTACAGTGATATGTATTAAAGCCTTAAAACGTGGTTTATATCCAGCGGTACATATAGAAGAAAGTCACCGGGGACCCGGCCGGTGCTTTACGGTTTGACCGGAGCCTCCAAAAGTGGCCTTGGTCAAGTTCACTTGGATATTATAATGCGGCATCGAAAGGTTAACAATGAATTGATTATATGAGGACTTAAAATCAACAGGGATTTGGACCATTATTATAATTTATCTACGTACAAAAACACACAATAAAATACGCTCTCCTCGAAGCCGGGAGACTTTAAACTCGCATGATTAAGTAAAATGATTTTACCGTAACATTTTCACCATTTAATAACCACGTTTTTTTTGCAACGTGGAACCAGAAAAGACCCCCGGAAGGGCAGAGGTCAATGGGTTCTTTTAATGTATTTTTTTTGGGGGGTCAGATGCCTGAAAACGTTAACATAAAAATATGTCCACCGGTGATTTTCGGTGGGAAAAAGAAGGTGTTAGTTCAACTTTCTCTGGACAAAAATAATCGCTAACTTTGGGATTGCTTTTGGATCGTTTTCCAGAAAACAAAACAAAAATGTGTTGTGCACAAATAATCTGTCTTTAATTTACGAAGAGGTATCCGTGTTAACTGTCAGGTGTTTTTAATGGCTACAGCCTAATATCACACATTTCCCCTCGAGGGGGTTTACATTCTGTTCAAAATGCAAGAGCCTCCATCCTCTTATTAAAAAAAACTCCCCCAAAAAAAGGAAGAAAAACATAGAAATGATCAGAAATCAACACCTTGTCGTCTGGTTTTTTTTCTTTGACTGGTTGGAGGCCGAAAATCTGAGGTTTGTTTGTTTTTTTGAGTGATTTTAAAAAGAGCACCTTTCACGTCGTCCCGTACTTTTCCTAAAAACATGTGTTTTTTTTTGCCGCGGCTCACGAGTCATAACGACTGTGTTTTCTGATGGATGAGCGTCTCCCAGGAACACCGCTGCATAGCAACATAATTCAGTATTTATGTGCCCTTTGAGGGTTTTTTTGGAGCACTGGCAGTGTATTTTGGTGTATGTGCAAAGAGTTACTTCACTGTGTGTGTGTGTGTGTGTGTGTGTGTGTGTGTGTTCTCGTTGCATAGGTGTCCAGACGGGCCTCGCCCCAGCACGGTGCGGCCGTGCGAGCTGCCCTGCAAGAAGGACTGCATCGTGACCCCCTTCAGCGACTGGACCTCGTGCCCGGTCACCTGTGACGCAGGTACAGGTGACGTGAAATGAATCGGGTGGCTTTTGAAGAGGCCTCTTACAGATCAATACAAGCTTTTATTTAATTTGATTTATGTAGCTTTCAGCCTGGCTTCGGTGCGGTACATTAACATTTGGCTTCGTAGTTTCAGGCTTTAGTTGATAATAAATAATCATGACTCTGTCACGGCCTAAAAATATACACAGGAGCGAGTTCAAACTGACTGTGTGGAGAAAAAAGAAAAAGCGAAAGCGACAGCGGGGGGACCCATTAAACCGTCGCACAAACACTTACCCTCGCGTGCACATAATTAATTTGACAGATCGGCATGTCGGACGACCTTTTGGGGGGCCGACCTCTGGCCACGAGTGTCCGGCTGCGACCGTGGGGGGGGGGGGGGGGGGGGGGGTTGTTCGGATGAGGTCACCTTCGCCACGCGGCCGTATTTTGATGACCACGCGGCGGCATAAATCTCTTCACGCGCAGCTCCGTGTGCATTCTGTTCCTCCGTGTTATTGATGTCCTCACCTTACACACACACACACACACACACACACACACACACACACACACACAGGTTTAAAGCAGGCCGGGTTCAGGGGCTAACCAGAAGCTTGTTTCGTCTTAATTATCTACTTGAGGTCAAATCCGTACGCGTAAACACCGTCAATTTTAAATCTGAGTCAACTCCAAAGTCTAATGGGATTTTCCCACGTTGTCGTCGTCGGCGTCGGCGTGATATCCCGAGGAATCAGACGTGCGTGTCGATAGCTATCCAATTAGATTTGGCAACGGCAGTCTCCAATTCTTCAAGGTGTATTAACAGAGAAGGCTTTGGAGATCATTTTGACATGTTTCTCATAACTTTTCCTTTATTTAATTCAATGTGTGTGTGTGTGTGTGTGTGTGTGTGTGTGTGTGTGTGTGTGTGTGTTGCTCAGCTGGCAACGCTGGCAAGAGAAAGCAATCAAGGAAACGTCTGATCATCCAGCTGCCGTCCAACGGAGGACAGGACTGTCCAGAGCTGCTGGAGGAGGAGACGGACTGCGAGGCCCCCAAAGTCTGTCCGGGGTTCAGGTGAAAGCTTTACTGCTTTGTATTGTGATATTTAAATGATCTATTAAGGCTGCTACAACTTTACCATTCACATGTTAAGGTTAATAATAACGGTCCTTTAAAAAAAGAATAAAAACACCATTCTGACAAACTAATACTTATACTAATATACTAATATTTATGATACTCTGAGTAATTTGAGCATTTCTGATAATACTTTTGTACTTTTACTTTAGTGAGACATTAAATGCAGAACATTTACTAGTAATTTAGTATTTCTATAGTATAGTATCACTACTTTTTCTAAGTAATTAGAAGTTTGTTAAACTGTTAAACAGACAAAAATATATATATATATTTTTCCCTGGCACACAAATAAAAACACGCTCTCCTCAAAGCTGAAATAATAGAAAAATAATGAAAAAAACACGTCAATAACGGGGTTATTAAATGGTATAAAATATTTTACTTAATCGAGAAAAGTTAAAACGGACAAAAAGGTTGGAAGAAGTCTAAAAAAAAATAACGTTATGACATATTTACTTTCGTTTGCAGGTGGAAAACCCACAAGTGGAGGAAGTGCCAGCTGGTGCCGTGGTTTCTCCGACAGGGCCGCCCCGGTGCTCAGGAGACCTGCGGACCGGGACTCCAAACCAGAGGTACGGAGTCCGATAGCTCCTCGTTTCCTAATCGCCGTGGACTCAAATCTTTGGAGCCCGGCCACGAAGCAGCAGATGGATGTTCGCTCAGGTTTTTGGAGAAAAAAGGCCAATTTAAACTCCTCTAAGAATAAAGTCGGCCAGGGACTTTTCTTTTTATTTGTATTAAAACATTTCGGATCAATTTCATCATGTTTCCAGCTCCTATTAGTGCTCATATTTCTGTTTCGGTCTTCGCCAGCTCACAATAATGGATGGAAGAATCAATTTATTCATGAAAAGGCTTTAAAGGTCTACTTAGACGCACTCGCCACGACACTTTCCCAGAGTCTGACACTTCTGTCGTTGACGTAAACCAGAAAAAAGACTCGCTGTCCGTTCTGGTCTGTTTTTTAAATATTTTTTATTCCTGACACTCTATGAAGGTGCAGCCCTGCACAACGTCTGCATCGCGAGAAAATGAAATATTGCTGCAACACAAGTAACACCCTTTATTGAAGGAACAAAGACCGTGATGATGCAAGGCAACACAAATTGACTCGTAGGCTTCGAACCCAATTCGTGGTGTCTGCTGTGATTATTATTATGTTGTTGTTTTTTCTTCCCTGGGAGATTTAATCTGAATCATAGAGTTATGATCTATTTTCTTTTATTGACTCTCAGCATTTGATGTTATGTTGCTCACCGGCGGGCGAAGACGAATTTGGATCTCTTTCTGTATTTAAAGGAACAGTGCAGAGATTATTTTTTTTTACGAGTAACTGGGAGGTGTGGGAGTTGTGTTGTGTGGCTCTGGAGGAGCTTGATCCATTCTGAGGAGATCAAGTGTCATGCTGACTGTCCTTTTTACGCACAGTATGAAAACACAGACAGCAGCAGGTTGGCT
This sequence comes from Cyclopterus lumpus, assembly GCF_009769545.1. Lineage (NCBI taxonomy): Eukaryota > Metazoa > Chordata > Actinopteri > Perciformes > Cyclopteridae > Cyclopterus > Cyclopterus lumpus. The sequence continues at coordinate 3,611,623 of NC_046981.1, forward strand.
TAGCTTAGCTTAGCCTAGCTTAGCTTAGCGTAAAGACCGGGAACAGGTAGTTATTAAAGATGTTCTTGTTTGTGGTTTTATGGGAGGCTACGGAGATGCTGGACTATTAAATTAGGGAGCCCAGGACCTTCTGAACCCAATCGGTTGCTGGCTTTAGCCTCATGCTGTACAGATGACAACACTAGTTTATATCCAGTTGTGCTGTTGGATCCAAATCAATTAAACTTGTCATTATGCACCGTATTTCATAAGCTGTTTGTGTGTTTTGTACATAAAAGCTGAAAGAGTTGTCGCAGAGTAAATAGTTAAATATCTGAATTGTACAGAAGTATACATACGATGTAAATATGGAAGTTGGTACAAGTACCTCAAAGTTATATATATAAATATATATATATATATATATATATATATATATATATATATATATCAGTACTTCTGCAAATCACTCATTACCTCTTTTATGACCATACGTCATTGACCCTTTTTTAATAGCCGCTATGACAGCCAGTCCATCTGTTGAAACAAATAAAAGATGAAACCACTTTACGTCCTAATGGAGCCCTTCTGACCCGTCCTCCCTCTGAACCCTCCAGCTGTGTCCTGTCGCCAGCTGGACGGCACGCAGGCCGACATCGGCGAGTGTCTCAAGTTCGCCAAGGCCATGGCGGCCATCACTCAGCGCTGTCAGCTGCCCTGCCAGGACGACTGCCAGCTGACCAACTGGTCCAAGTTCTCGTCCTGCACGGCGGACTGCGTTGGGGTCCGCACCAGGAAGAGGGCGTTGATCGGTGAGCACACCACACGATGGCCATCAGGCAGGGCTTGTTTGCACTGTCGTTACCAGGCAGTTTAGGTAGGGGGGGGGGGGGGGGGCGCGGGCGGCGCTCCAAGAGACGAGCAGTAAAAGTTAAACACAAGGTCGTAAATCTCTTCAGGTGCTTCTTGCCAGCCGAATGCTCCAGAGGGATTATAGCAAACACACATCTGAAATAACTCCTCCGCCTTTGTTATCCGTCAGGTCGTCCCCCAGACAGTTTCCCCCCGTGCATCACAGCCATAAAAGCAAAATGACATGAAATGAGATCTGCGATGCATTAAGGCGCCTCTATACTGGAGGTTACGGGGGGGTCAACTTTAAACTGTGGGAAAGTGTATTTTGAAAAGCTTTTAGTTCCCCCTAATGTGAAATCTTTTGACCCATTTAGCCGAGAATAAAAGTGCAGAGAGGTCCTCTGCTGCATTTAAACCTCTTTCTGCGTCAACGAGTCGTCCGGACGCTCTTCTTAGTTTTAATAATCTTTGCTCAGAACAAAACGATACCACGACACCCTGAAGATGTAAAACATGGATCGTCGTATTGAGCCGAATGCGAACTTTTCCGTTGCCTGGTTGGTCCCGTTCTCATTTGCATGGGAAGCGACTCCCGACGTCGCGGGAAAGAAAACAAAATGCGCACACTGATTTATGGTTCGCAATATTAACGCCGTGTCTGAGTGTGAAACAAAAACAAACGTCAAGCTGTTTTAATAAAAGAGCACTCCGCACGAGAACAATTTTGCCGGCGTAATCTATCATCGGGAGGCACCCAGCCTTGTTTATTTTACTCCATGAGTACACTAGCTCAGACTCTCCCAAAGGCCTTGATGTGGGGGGGGGGGGGGGGGGGAGGGGGGGGGGGGGCTCAAATATGATGAGACTCAAAGACACATCCGACTCACAGAGACAGAAATCCACCCAACACCAGCGCAGTCACCTCTCCCAGAGCCATTCGGCTCATCGCTGTCACTCTGCTCTCCTTCAGGGAGGAGCAAGAAGAAAGACAAGTGCAAGAACACGCAAATGTACCCCTTGAGCGAGACCCAGTACTGCCCCTGCGACAAGTACAACGCCCAGCCGGTGGGGAACTGGTCGGACTGCATCCTGCCCGAGGGAGGCCGAGTGGAGAGCCTCCTGGGGATGAAGGTCCAGGGAGACATCAAGGAGTGTGGACAGGGCTACCGCTACCAGGCCATGGTGTGCTACGACCAGGACAACAGGCTGGTGGAGACCTCGCGCTGCAACAGTCACGGTGGGTAGCTGTGTGTGTGTGTGTGTGTGCGTGTGTGTGTTTGTGTGTTTAGGTCGCCAACTGCGAGTAAATGTGGTCTTTGGCGAGTAAAATCATGGAGACCACCCGCAAGAAATTCTTCCAGTTTCTTACACACGCTGGAGAAAGCTGCTGGTTTGCTGTCAGTTCAGCCCAGTGGGGTACTGGACCTCTGGGGTACCGGGACAGAGCCCAGATCCCTGTCTCTAGTCCTGTCTGTCTCTGGTCCTGTCTGTCTCTAGTCCTGTCTGTCTCTATTCCTGTCTGTCTCTATTCCTGTCTATCTCTAGTCCTGTCTATCTCTAGTCCTGTCTGTCTCTAGTCCTGTCTATCTCTATTCCTGTCTATCTCTAGTCCTGTCTATCTCTATTCCTGTCTGTCTCTATTCCTGTCTGTCTCTAGTCCTGTCTGTCTCTAGTCCTGTCTGTCTCTATTCCTGTCTATCTCTAGTCCTGTCTGTCTCTATTCCTGTCTATCTCTAGTCCTGTCTGTCTCTAGTCCTGTCTGTTTCTAGTCCTGTCTGTCTCTAGTCCTGTCTGTCTCTAGTCCTGTCTGTTTCTAGTCCTGTCTGTCTCTAGTCCTGTCTGTCTCTATTCCTGTCTGTCTCTAGTCCTGTCTATCTCTAGTCCTGTCTATCTCTAGTCCTGTCTGTCTCTAGTCCTGTCTGTTTCTAGTCCTGTCTGTCTCTAGTCCTGTCTGTCTCTAGTCCTGTCTGTTTCTAGTCCTGTCTGTCTCTATTCCTGTCTATCTCTAGTCCTGTCTGTCTCTAGTCCTCTCTGTTTCTAGTCCTGTCTGTTTCTAGTCCTGTCTGTCTCTAGTCCTGTCTGTCTCTATTCCTGTCTGTCTCTAGTCCTGTCTGTCTCTAGTCCTGTCTGTTTCTAGTCCTGTCTGTCTCTATTCCTGTCTATCTCTATTCCTGTCTATCTCTATTCCTGTCTGTTTCTAGTCCTGTCTGTCTGTAGCCATTTTGTCTCTAGCCCTGTCTGTCTCTAGTCCTGTCTATCTCTAGTCCTGTCTATCTCTAGTCCTGTCTGTCTCTAGTCCTGTCTATCTCTAGTCCTGTCTGTCTCTAGTCCTGTCTGTCTCTAGTCCTGTCTGTTTCTAGTCCTGTCTGTCTCTAGTCCTGTCTATCTCTAGTCCTGTCTATCTCTAGTCCTGTCTGTCTCTATTCCTGTCTATCTCTAGTCCTGTCTGTTTCTAGTCCTGTCTGTCTCTAGTCCTGTCTATCTCTAGTCCTGTCTATCTCTAGTCCTGTCTGTCTCTATTCCTTTGGTCTCTAGTCCTGTCTGTCTGTAGCCATTTTGTCTCTAGCCCTGTCTGTCTCTAGTCCTGTCTATCTCTAGTCCTGTCTATCTCTAGTCCTGTCTTTCTCTAGCCCTGTCTGTCTCTAGTCCTGTCTATCTCTAGTCCTGTCTATCTCTAGTCCTGTCTGTCTCTATTCCTTTGGTCTCTAGTCCTGTCTGTCTCTAGTCCTGTCTGTCTGTAGCCATTTTGTCTCTAGCCCTGTCTGTCCACCAAATGCAGGATGGGGTGGATGTGTGCAGGTTGTTGCTGAAAGATGGTGTTTAATAAGTCCCAATGAAACCCGGTGGATCATCCAGAGTTACAGAGACCCTGATGTGTGTAAAGAAATGCTGCTTTAAAGAAAAAAAAATGAGGCCAAGACGATCTGAACGGCGACGTAATGTTGGAGGTCAGATAGAAAATGTCACAATCTGGGTCAACGAACAATGTAAGTGTGGCCTTTGGACCTGATGACAGAAGTAGAAATCTTCAGGCGTAGCCGCGTACGTTGTTTTCCCTTCTGTGGTGTTCAGGTGAGAAATATGCGAACCGCTGCGGATGCGACGGCTAACTTTTTGGTTCTGTTAAATATTCATCTGAAGTGAAGGGTATTGTTTGCGCGCGTGTGAAAAAGAAGAGGAAAAAAAGCCCCTCCTAAGGAGGCCGGAGACTCATTTCCCCCGTAAAGGAGAGCCGGCGCCTGGCACGCTGCTGTCAGGATCATTTGCCTCCTCGTTGCAGGGTCTTATCTCGGATCCAAAATACTTCAAGCAAAGAATCCTGGCTCGGAAAACTCGTCGGGAAAATCGCTGTGAAATAGAACGCGGGCGATGTTCAGATGAATCCATCAGCGCTGTGCATATATAAACATGGTTTTTAGTCTCCGTGTGTGTGTGTGTGTGTGAGTCACAGAGCCAGATATGCATCTGTTAATCCGGGTGTGGGTGTGACGAGGGCATGTCGTAAGGATGTGTGTGTGTGTGTGTGTGTGTGTGTGTGTGTGTGTGTGTGTGTGTTTACACCCATGTGAGTCGCATCCACGCATTCATCTTCAAGCATCAGTGCGCTCCGACAAAAGATACGTTCCTTGAGGTGCACAGGAAAAACAAAAAAATAACACACTTTCATGAGGCCGGGGCGAATCTCAAAGATATCATTAAATCTCTCTTTTCATCCCTCCCTTTCAGTCTCTCTCTCTCGCTCTCTCTCTCTCTCTCTGCCACTCCCTCCTTTATTCTCCGAGCCCTTTCTCTCAGCCATCGTCTCTTTCTCATCTCGATGGAGACGCGGTCTTTTCCTCGACTCCCGATCTGCCCTCGGCTGTGATGTCGATCGGGGTGAACTGCGCCGCCATTATCGCTCCGTATTCCGCAGAGGAAAAAAAAAAAAAAAAAAGGATTATTATCGTATTAAAAAGTGCACGTTGATCAAAGCTTTGTGGCATCGCTCACTTTTCAGATTGCCTTAGATCATTTTAAAACTACAGAGAACAGTATTGAGAAAAGGATTTATATATATATATATATATATATATATATATTAATTATCATCATTAGTGGAGATCGCCTGCCAAGAGAGTTACAATCAATATCACAAGAATTGAGTCATATTTGGGGTGTAACAGTATGGGGAAAACAAATTAAAATACACAAGGATACTTTTTATTTATTTATTTTGAACGGACTGCGGTGTAAGTGTCAAAGATATCTAAATCCTCTTTTTTTTTTAAAACTATTTCCATAATAGATTTAAGGAACATTTCAAACGCTTTAAAAGTGAAACACATCTCTCTCGTGCGATTACAACTGATAATATAAAACGAATGGCTGTATTTAGACATTCACGTCGGTTGTTCGTCACAACAGCACGTTGCACCGTCTTCGTCTTCAACATCAGCAAGGTCACCTGCTGTGTAGATATATATATATATATATATATATATATATATATATATATATGTGACATCACTCATATAGTTCTCATATTTATGGCGATAAGCGACCCGTGATGCTTTGACCTTTACCGCGATGACAGGGTGGCTCAGGGGGCGTCGGCCTCGTCTTTTCAGGATGTGGTAGAGGAGGAGGAGGGAGGGGGGGGTGTTGTAGCGCTCGAGGGTAAGGACCTGTGAACTTGGACAACACTGCAGAAAACAGATGTGCTGGTGTGTGACGACCGTGACGACGCGTAAGGATGTTCTTGAAGGTTCGAGGTCTAATCGCGGTTACTTCGGTACATCAAAGGGTCCTTCTGGCCTGTGGTGACTCTTTTTTTTCCTTCTTCTTCTTATTCCTCAGTGCGTTTCAGAGCACCCGGGGATTAGACTCTCCCTGTTGGCTCAGGGGATGATTGTGGCGCAGGGGTGTGTGTGTGTGTGTGTGTGTGTGTGTGTGTGTGACGGGTCAGAAATCAGGTTGTAATGCCGGATGATTTCCCGGGGCCAGAACGTTTGTGTAAAGCTTCTCGGGGCCCAAAAAGAGCGGAACGCCGCGGTGACTTCCTGTTATTTCTGGACGCATGGCCAGAAATAATTTCAATTCAGTTTATTTTGTATAGCCCAATAGCACAAATTACAAATTATCCTCAGAGGGCTTTACAATCTGTACACATACGACATCCCTGTCCCAGGACCTCACATCGGATCAGGAAAAACTCCCCAAAAATAACCTTTCACAGGGAAAAAAGGGAAGAAACCTTCAGGAGAGCAACAGAGGAGGATCCCTCTCCCCGGATGGACAGAAGCAATAGATGTCATGTGTACAGAATGAACAGCATTTACAAAGTTACATAAACACATTACATGATTATGACAATGTATGAATGGAACTCCAATCCATGAAACAGAAGGAGGTAGAGAGGAGGGGGGGCGGGGCATCAGCAGGGCCGACGCGGGAGACCGGCTCACCAGGCATCAGACACCTCCAGGTCCAATGGACCCTATGAGACGTGAAGTCACAAAGACTCCGGGGAGGAAGCAGAGTTAATAAGGTGCAATGGAGAGATGTAAATTCATCCATAAGGAGAGAGAGAAGAGGAGATAGGGGCCCAGCATGCTGGTGGAAACTTATTTCGGGGGTTACAAACATCACGAGCATGTCTATTGGTTAAGGATATTTTTCCTCTTGTGGTTGTGGAGAGAATGCGTCATTTCTTAGTTATTCTTGAACACCAACATGTTGTTTATTGTACCGTAACAGTACACAAGTTCACAGGTTAGAGACACAACTTCAAATATTAAGTTGAATAAAAGGGGAAATTCAGGAGTCGTGTGAAGAAGAAAACACTCATTTGGCCCAAACAGCTTCTATACAAAAAAACAACAACAGGGAAAAGAAACTCTGGAATATATAATTGAGTTTCAACATTTCTGGGAGGAATGCCAGAGATTCCAAGAAAGTTTCGTGAGCTTCGGGGGATTCAGCAAACGGATCTCCGTGCAGGTGATCAATCATTCTCACTTTCATATCGCCGTTTCTTTTTCTTTTACCTGCACAACTCTTTCTCTTTAGACTCTAAATTCTGTTGTTTTTATTCTTGATTATGGCACCAGTCACCAGGCCAGAGTTGTCTTGTATTTCTGCATCAAAATATCACTTGCATGTATTTTTAAACACGCTAGGAATCTGGTCTTCCTCCAGGGGAGTTTGAGTACACATCCTAATTATCGCTGGGAGCTTCAGGAGTGCCAAGCAGGAGGAGTGCCAGGTTACACTTTGACTGGCAGAGGCAGAGATCTCTTCCCTGGACTCCCAGAGGTCAGAGGTCACGCTGAAGTCAGGCAGAAGTGTATGCGCGGCGTGCCTGTGCGTGGATGTGATGTCACACCGGGTTTAGTTGCTGCTGGGACTCCAGTCCGAACTGGATTAAGAAGACCTTTAAGGAATGGTCCCGCTCAGTTTTAGGTCGGCTTAGTTTGATCACCCTTCAACTGTCATGTGGAGTTTTATTCCTGTTTCTAAGCTCCAACAATCCTTGGAGAAGACCAACTAACGGACTTATTTAAAGGTTGGATGTGGTTAGTCTCAGGTTGGTTTCAGACTAACAGACGCTGTTGATTTCAATTAGACCACTGCAGGTAGCTCCCCAATAATAAATACAAAATACCTAATAAAAAACCTTTCATATTTTGCAGCATTATCCTCCGCTGTGCGTCCGACGAGCCCGAAAACTCAAACTTGACTTTCTGAATTACATTTCATCTTCTCAACGGTAGCTTTTAACAGCGCACGCCAACGGCAGCCGAAAATGCCTCATTTATGGGCATGCTTTTTGTTTATATGCGCGGCTTTGGGAGTGGGAATCACTTTTAAGATGAGATCAAATAAAATAATCCTTTATTTGTCCCGCTGTGGCGAAATTGACAGGATTACAGCAGGAAAGGGTGCACAATAGGCCAAAAAAAAAAAATATATATATATATATATAATAAAAAGAAAAGTAAAGAATCCACAATAACTGAAATATTATATATGCAGATATATATTATATATTTATATTATATTATTATATAATATATATATAATATGAGTAACAGAGTCTCCTCTGTTATTATCCAGTAGAGCTCAGCTGACGGGTGCTGTTGTGACCGGCAGCTCAGTGTGAGCCATGATGATGATGATGATGATGATGATGATGATGGTGCTGCAGCAGAACATATGTGAGAGATGTTACTCGCATAAACATGGTGAAAAAGAAAGAAAAAAAAGGGAATTAACTAGCCTCGGTGGGATTCCTCTGAAACGTGTTCAAGTGGTGGGCGGTGTGTTCACTGCCAGTCGGTCAGCGGAGCGCCGCGTGTCTCTCACCGATGAAGCGGTTCGACCCTCATTCGATTTTCTTAATCGAAGGCTAAACGAATTCACCGGGAAAATAAACGAGGCTCCGTCGGCTAAACGGACTTCCGCCTGGTTTTAAAAAAAGGAGTTTTTTTTGTGGAGGATAACAATCACGAGTTCAGAGTCATCTGACTCAACCTTGGCCTGTGTGTGTGTGTGTGTGTGTGTGTGTGTGTGTGTGTGTGTGTGTGTGTGTGTGTGTGTTGGTGAAAGCCAAGCAAATCAAATCAAGAGATGGTGAAAGAGCCCTGAAAAAAACCCACAAGTAACGAGCAGGAGGGAGAAGCTTGTCATGACCCCGTGAGCCGAGGGAAAAGAGATTGAAATAATGAAGTCTTTTCAAGACTGTTTTATGTAACTATCCATATAAATATATATATATATATATATATATATATATATATATATATATATATATATATATATATATATATATATACATTGCCCATCGAGCGTTCACGGAGCTCTTGAACTTTAATGATTGTTTGTTTTTTTGGGGTGTGTGTGTGTGTGTGTGTGTGTGTGTGTGTGGGGAGGGGGGGGGGGGGGGGGAATAAAAACATTTTGGACAAATGTAGTTTTTCATACTATAAAAAAAAAACGTGAACCCGGAGGCTGTGAGGCTGCTCCTGCCGGTGAGAACAAAAGGTTTTTATTTTACTTCAAACGCTCATTTCTTTTAATGAACAGGACCCACCCCCCCTCTCCACATTCATTCAAATCGTCATTTTGTCTTGGAAAGAAGAAAGAAGAAGAAGATTCCTGCGACTTAAAGAACATTTTTGCACGTTTTTAAAGCTCAATGCATCGATCTGGTGCACAACAGCATTTAGAGGCTCTATGAAGATCTTAAAATGTGCGTTGGTGCTAATTTGCCGACACAAACACAATCTCCTTTTATTTCCCCTTCTGTTCTTCGTCTTCCTCCTCAGGTTACATCGAGGAGGCGTGCATCATCCCCTGCCCCTCGGACTGTAAGCTCAGCGAATGGTCCAACTGGTCACGCTGCAGCAAGTCCTGCGGCAGCGGGGTCAAAGTTCGCTCCAAGTGGCTCCGGGAGAAACCTTACAACGGGGGCCGGCCGTGCCCCAAACTGGACCACATCAACCAGGTGCCGTCTTTTTATTTTTATTTTTATTTTTTAAAGTCTGAATTGGTGGCTGAGCAGTAAAAAAAAAAAAAAAAAACTGATTCTTGAATGTTTTAGTCGCTGTGCTACGATATACAGTATTTATACTTATTACAAGCGTGATACACATTATATGTATCCAACGAGGGGGAGAGAAGGGAAGTCTTATTGAATAATACATTAAGCTTGAGTCTGCAGAGCTTTTCCTTCACATTCCCCTCATTATTTTTTTTTTGCTGAGCAGACGATGGGTGCTATAAATGGATCCCATCCACCACATTAATGCCCCCCCCCCCCCCCATGTGCCAGTTGACTCCTTAAGGCTTTCCAATGATTTGCAAAAAAATGAAATACTTTCCAGACACCAAGAGCATCAGCAGATGCAGATTAAGGTTGTGTTGATCTACGCCTAACGGTGTGTGTGTGCGTGTGTGTGTGTGTGTGTGTGTGTTCATGTGTGTGTGTGTGTGTTTCTGCTAAGTTCACACAGGTATTTATGCCAGAGGCTTTTCTGATTATGTCCTCCCTGAGTGTTGCATTAATCGCAGGTTCTGCAGTATATGAACAGTTGGCATGTATTCATTAATCCGTCTGTCTCCTTCTAATCCGCCCCCTCCCCCCCCTCCCCCGACGCTCTCTGGATGTGACTCACCTCTACAGGCCCAGGTAAGAGCTGCTCTCCTCCGCTTCCTGTAAACGGGTTAGAGACGTTAAGGTGTCACCGATGTCAGTGGGTCACCGACAAACCAACGTAAACAATATCCTCGCTTGAGGTGCTGAGAGACCTCGTTTACATGTTGGCTGAATCACTTAGAAGACAGCTTACAGCGAGACAAGAGGACGTGTTTCATAGAAATACAGATATATATTTTTTTAAAACACGGAAAGTGCACGATGTAAGGTGCTCCTCCCCCCCTCCCCCCGTCCTTCAGGTGTACGAGGTGGTGCCGTGTCAGAGCAACTGCAACCAGTACGTGTGGGTGGCCGAGCCGTGGAGCGTGTGGAAGGTCAGCAACGTGGACTTGAAGGAGAACTGCGGCGAAGGGGTCCAGACGCGGAAAGTCAGGTGTGTGTCTTTGCTGCGGGGCGGCGTGTGGAGTTGTGTATCGACCTCCCCTGAGGTCACAAAGGTCGTCAGATACTTTGTGTGTATTTGACTCTGGGGGTTTCTCTGGAGGATTTGAACCCACGTGCTTTCTTTCCCCCCCCCTCGTCCATCCCACAGGTGCATGCTCAACACCGTGGACGGGCCGTCGGAGTCGGTGGAGGACTACCTGTGCGACCCCGAGGAGATGCCCCTGGGGGCCAGGGAGAGCCGGCTGCCCTGCCCCGAGGACTGCGTCCTCAACGACTGGGGCCCCTGGAGCCGCTGCAGCCTGGTGAGCGCCGTCCGGCACCAGGTCATTTTGTGTCAGAAATATACTTTTTTTTCTCTGAGGGGCGCAGCGAGGAATTCACAGTGGCGTGTGAATTGTTTGTCAACGGGTTATTTTCTCGCCCACCGAGGTGGAACATGAGCCGGGAAGCAGAAAAGAAACGGCTCATGTATCGCCGATATTACACCGTACTGTGCATTCAGCGGGGGAAGGGAGATGATTTATGATAAAGACTCAGAACTCCCGAGCAGGTTTCCAGATTTGCACGTTGTGATGCACACACACACACACACACACGCACACACACCTCGCTGCTTTAGCGGCGATGTGGGGCCCAGCATGGAGAGCATATATCGCCCCCCGAGCTTGTTGTTGTCATTTTGGAAGACGACCACAAACGGAGCAAGTGATTCGCTGTATTTTCATTAAAGATGTTGATTAAAGATTATTCAAGGAATTTAGTTCATTTTAGCCTAAAGGTTGATGAAAAAGGGAGAAGAGCTCGGGAGTAGTTTCTTCCTCTAAATCGTGACCTCTTCACACTCACAGTAAAATGTGAAGACTTTGCAGTTTGGGGCTTTTTTTAAAGAGACGGCGCTCTCAGATTGAATTGCAGCAGCAAAGCGCACACACCCACAGGCTGCTGTGTGTGTGTGTGTTTGTGTGTGTGTGTGTATGTATGTGTGTGTGTGTGTGTGCACAATCTTCGTTTGTGCAAAAACATGCAAGGTGTCAGAACATCATGTTCAGACCCTGCGCCCCCTGACGCATCTTGTAATATATAAATATATATATTTGATCTGCTCCGGTTTCACCCCGGCCATTGTTAGCCACACCCCCTTCTCTCCCAAAGTGCTCGGCACACCGACTTCCCACAATTCCAATCTCGCACAGGAGTCCGCGGTGGCGTCCGCGGGGGAGGGGGGGGGGGATGTTTTATTCATCGTGTCAGCGATGGAGATATTCAAAAGGATGTCTCTTCTCTTTGTGAGCAAAGACCGTGAGAGAGAGAGAGAGAGAGAGAGAGAGAGAGAGAGCATCCCTCCAGGGACAAAGCCTGTGCCGACTGGGATGTTTTGACACATTTCTTAATGAATTGTTGCCCAATAAACTGGGAAATAATCCAGAAGTGGGCCAATGAAGTCTCCATTCAGCTCTTATCGCCCGCTGCCATATGGAGTCATTCACGCCTTTTTTTTAGGAATCGTTTTTTTAAAAAGAAGTGTTTTAATGTTTTTTGTTGTGGTTTCCAGCCGTGCACCAGGACCAACAGTCGGGCGAGGGAGGCGTACCCCCTCCGGTCGCCCAGCGTGGGGAGGGAGTGTCCCGACACGACGGACAAGGAGCCCTGCGGCCTGAACCTCAACTGCTTCAACTACTTCTACAACGTCACAGGTAGCGTTGAGAGATGCGTGGAGGCTTTTTTTGGGGGGTTTTAACCAAAGCACCCAGGTGAAAATGGGACTTTTGACGTCACTGTGAACACAGAATGAGCTCCTGGTCGGTCGAGGCTGTTGAGCCACGACATTCTCAAAATAAAGGCCTAAATTGGGGCTTAAATGGGGAATTGTCTGAATACAGAAGGGTATTACCAATGCACATTTATTTATATATATTTTTTGTCGAAAGTTTTCATGACCAATACTATTTTTTTCTCTTACCGGTGTGTATCTTGTGTGCCTGTTGGATTTTATGTTTTTTATGAAGCGTCTGCACGTGATGAGTTTACATAATGCATTTTCTATTATTGACGTGTAACTCAATTAGACCCTTAAGTAATGCAAGAACAGGATATATTGATATTCTAATGGCTGAGACGTTCCTTTAGTCGGCTGCAGACGGGTTCCACCAACAAGTGTCTCAGAACCGCTTCGGGCTGCTGTGCGTTATTACAAATATAACAGTTATAACGACTTCATCTTCATACACAACATTTGTTTGTTTGCTTTGCTTTATTACTCTTGCCTGCGCGTGTGTGACGTAACGTCGCTTTGAGTTTTTGCTGCACATTTATTAACAACACGGATTACTTTTTTTTAACGTTTATATGGCAGTTGCTTATTGATTTATGGAGCAACAGTTTCATGCTTTTGCAGGCCTCCTTTTTGGTCTCCACCGGCTCCTGAGGGGTCATATCCGTCTCTTCAGACCGTGAGAGCGACCCAAAGCGGTGAAAGTTACGGCCCGGGTGGCGACACAATGAGCTGAAACTCAAAGCTGCAGATTCCAGAGACAAAAGATTTTTAGCTGCAAAGACGTCCCCAAAAAAGAAACTGGCGGCTTTCCCATCGCACCTTCCGCATCACGGAGGCTACCGTTTCATATTTCATATTTCGACCTGGAAAAAAAACCCCCATTTTTCAACAGTAATGGAACAAAAGGAGAAGACTTGGCGGCGTTCCCGTTCGCTCCACTTCCCGAAGCCGCCGTCCCACATCCCCTTAGCCAGCCTCCCTCCTCCTTTTGTGTCGCGCCGCCGGGAGACGTGACACATAATCCAGACTGCCGGGTTCAACCGTGGCACACTGGCATCCCAGGGTACATGTGCATAGTTTACGAGCACGCACTCTCTTTTCTTTTTTTTGGTACTCTTTGTTGATGCGAGAGCGTCCGAGACGCTCCTCCCTTCCAGTTTTCCTCCTCTTCCCTCCTCTCTCTCTCTCTCTTCCTCCCTCTCTTTCAGGCTCTTACTTGCTCTTTCTTGTTGTTTCCATCTCCCCGTCCTCAGTCCCCCAGAGTGCCACAAAGCTCCTCGGCAGAAGGAGACACACATTTCCCCGAGTCGCTGCAGCTAAAAACAGCCGCTCGTCTTTGTGGCAGGCTTCATATACGAGTTGTCTTTCACACTTCACTTTTTTAAATTTTGGTTATTTAACTCAAATCTGACCGGCCAAGCGGGCTCGCTCACGACACTGGCGTGGAAGGCCGTACTGATGGCGGACAGATTTATGGGATTTAAGTGAGCTGGTATAAACCTTCAGTGACCTCTGTGCTGACAAAGTAATCTTCTCTTATCGGTGGTGATCTTCGTCTATTAAGAGTCCGACTCCAAACACACACACACACACACACACACACAGACTCACACACACAGGTGTTGCATGTCTTATATATATATATATATATATATATATATATATATATATATATATATATATATATATATATATATATATATCCATGGCACGCCCATTCTTTAAAGATCTATCCACAGTGCAGAGGGGGCACGAGAATTTTAGTTGGTCAGCAACACAGCTGGTAATTAATTTCATATTGCTGTGTCACCGTATCAGAAATCGAGACATTAATTGATGTTTTTGTATAAATATGCTTCCTAGAACCCACTTTAATATCTGCATATATCTGGATTCTCAAGCACTTGATACTGCCGGTTTTAATGGACGCCAACAGCCCCCGAAAAAAAATTTGTAAATGTGAACATGTCGTGCTTCTCCGCAGACTGGAGCACGTGCCAGCTGAGTGCCAACGCCGTGTGCGGCGGCGGCATCAAGACCCGGATGCTCGACTGCGTTCGCAGCGACGGCAAATCGGTCAATATCAAGTTCTGTGAGGAGGTGAGACGGGCAAAAAAAGTTCTATTTTATACGTTTTGCCCTGGCCATTGTTAGCCACACCAATTAACCTCTTCACCCCCTCCTCCTTGTGTGTGTGTGTGTGTGTGTGTGTGTGTGTGTGTGTGTGTGTGTGTGTGTGTGTGTGTGTGTGTGTGTGCGCCGCAGCTGAATTTGGAGAAGAAGTGGCAGATGAACGTCTCCTGCGTGGTCGAGTGTCCCGTCAACTGTCAGATGTCGGAGTGGTCGCCGTGGTCGGACTGTTCGCAGACGTGCGGACTGGACGGTGAGAATGTCAACTCGCCCTGGAGGTCACACGAGCATAAAACATTATATAAATGTTACTTTTGTACGTTTACAACATAAAGTCGTAGTCTGGATCTCACTTAAACTCACTTAAAACGCAGACAGTGTCGTCAAGGAGACGTAGTGTGACGATGTGAGGAGGCCGACCCGAGGTCAGCTGTTCCTGATTGTCCTCATGATGATGATGATGATGTCCTCATCGATGTATCCTCTGGGCGAGCGCTGGTGAAGCTCAGAAAGCCCTGAACTCAGTTCATCTCCTCACTGCATCTTTAAATAAATAAGTATACTAGATGTAACACTTCTTTGTGTGTGTGTGTGCATTGAGAGAAGCACACACACACGCTTGTAAGAAAGAATCAAACACAGGAAACGCACCAGTCGCCTTCATGATGCTCTGCACCAGGAGACAGCGCTTGTTTCTGGAATCAATGTGTGTGTGTGTGTGTGTGTGCGCGCGCGTGTGTGTGTGTGTGTAAAAACATGCATGCTCAGCAAAACATCCTCGCGTGGATAACTTTTAAATAAAAGTCCCATATCAGACACTTCCTGCTCCCACTGGAGAGGCATTTGGGCCAGAAAAAAAACAACCCATAAAAAAACCACTACTCACAAAAGCAGAAGAGAGGAAGTTGTTTATTTAGGAGTTTTCCCGAATGGCCGGCGAACAACAACGTGCCCTCCTGTTCGCCTGGTTGTTGTTGGCACAATTGATTCCGTCCCACTGCATCTTGCTGCTCCTCGGGGCGGTCGGGGAGCCCTTTGAAGGAGAGCCGCTGCAGCAGGAGCCGCTCAATCTGAAGGAATAAGATACAGGTGTTGGTAACGCTGGAGGGGCAAGAGGGGGACCTTGTTTTGACGTGTGTGTGTGTGTGTGTGTGTGTGTGTGTGTGTGTGTGTGTGTGTGTGTGTGTGTGTGTGTGTGATGTTCTCGTGTCGGAATGGGATATGAGGTTGTGAGGTTTGTGTGAATGTGTGGGAAGGCTGATTTATGTTTCACGCATTGAAAGGTGCCGTGTGTTGGCAAAGGTGTGTTCTGAGGTGAGCATCGCTGGCTCTAGAGTGGGATATGCAAAAAAAAAAATGAAGGGTCCCGAGGTTTGAGAGGAAGGCTGCATTTTAGAAATGTGTGTGTGTGTGTGTTGAGTTTCCTCAAGTAATTCTGCGAGGTGTTGATTTAAAGAGAGTTTTGCTGATCGATGGGGAATAAAAAAAAAGACTCTTTACTCAAGTGGGCTCGAGAGACAGAGTGCATTGTGGGCACCGGACGTTTATTAAGAGCCCGCCGTTAAGTGAAGCGCCCGTTCTGCGCAGCGACGTTCATTTTAATGCCTCCGAAAAACAAAACGCTTGCGTTTTTTAAAAAGGAGAATGGATGACTGTCAGTACGTTTAGTTTATCGTGCAGAAAGCCGCCACTTTACAGGAAATTGTATTATATATATGTTTTTAAAAAAGGGTTCAATACTGGGGAGAGAGAACCAGTCGGAGTGGACCCTGTGGTGTTTCTAGCTTTGGTGGTTTGTTTTTATTGAACAATGTAATTTACAAATAATTAGCCAGCGCAACTTCTTCATGAACCCAGAAATGACTTTTTGTTCAACTCCTGTCCGCTCGTGTTGAAGTCAACGGGGTCAATCTAATGTTTTTTGTTTAGTTCGATGCCTGAAATAAAGTCTGAAGAGATTTAAACGTCCAAATTCCAACGGAAAAATGTACATTTCTTTCTTCTTTTTTCTCGCTTCCGTAGGGTCGACCTCCAAAAATACGCCGTCCCTGCAGGATCCTTATTGTCCGAGAATGGCACGGACCTTTCGCATTAACGAATGCCCCCCCCCCCCCCCCCCCCCCCCCCCCCCCCCCGCCCCCCCACAAATATCAAAGCGTGACTTCCTGTGTGTTTTCCTCCTCCAGGTAAGATGTGGCGGCGGCGCGCGGTGGTCCGGGCCTCTCAGGGCGACGGCCGGCCCTGCCCTCCTCAGACGGAGCAGTGGAGGCCCTGCCCCGTCCGGCCCTGCTACCGCTGGCAGTACAGCGACTGGTCCGAGTGCCGGGTGGAGGTACGTCAACAAATCATAATGTCACATACCATAATAGTCCAGGGAAGGGGAAGCCGTAATTATTAATGATCGTATCGACCTCTGTCGGGCAGCTTTGACGGTTCCGTGGCGGAGATCAATACACACACCGATTTGAGCCAATCTGGACACCTGTAAAAAAATAAATAACAATAATAATGGAGACTTTATTATTGATGCACAACCCCATGAAATCCCTACGCACACAGTTATTCTGTGCAATGGACAGTGAAGATCAATCTAACGCTCGATACATTGCCGTGCCAAGAACGTTGGCAGCCTTCACGCCTCCACTTAGAATATCGTGGCCAGCGGGTCAGATTATTAAAGCAGGTTTATGGCATAAAACAAAAGTTTGAGGCTACGGGTATCGTTTAATGGGACCGCGTCACGCGGCGTAATTAATTTAGGTCGCTCGTTCCTCTGGATCCACTCCGTCAGGGGATCAATACAGAGTCGTTAACACAGACCCGTTGTGATGCCTTCAGGGGTGATTTATGTCCACAGACTCTCTCTTTTTTTGTTGATGAACTGAATTAAAATAAGTGGAACAAGTGGCCTTGATTAATAAAACAAGACTTCCAAATGAGTCAAATTCATAAATTCCTCTAATGAAATATAATTAAAATCTACTCGGTGATTCACGGCTGATTTTATTCAAACAAAATTAAGTAAAATGTACTTAATAAATAAACAAAATGTCTTGAATTCATCTCAATATAATTCAAAACTGTTTATTACGTGAAGGTTTCTATTATTTATTTAATAGGTATTAATTAACCCGAATAACACATTTTTTACAGTTTAAATGAATGTCTCAATTAAGCTCTCTTTATCTATATTTCATATCGATGGTGATTGGTTTTGGGTTGATGATAGTTGCCTTCTAACTTCATTAAACGTCACGGTCGTCGCAGATTGAAGCTTTGAAGAGCTTCATTATGTTTATCTGCACTTTTTGGAAACTAGTTACTGTAATGTGGACATGAAAGTACATCTTTTTTTTCTTTTTTTTATAAATAGTGCTCACATTAATGTGACTTTTCAATTTTTAAATGGTTAGAAATAGCAGCCGCAGCGATAATGAGCCGACGTTGAGCTGCCGGCGAGTAGCCGTCTGTCACCGCGGTAACCATCACCATCCTCTTGCTTTTCCTCCCGCGGCGTTCCCCCGTTCCCGACAGAGCGTGGTGTGCGGACACGGCACGCGCTACAGAAACCTGTCCTGCTTCGTGTCGGACGGCTCCGGCTCCGGCTCCGGCTCCGGCTCCGGCTCCGGCAGCTCGGTGGACGAGGAGCTGTGCGGCGGCCTGGAGCTGGTCATCGACGGGGACAAGCAGATCAACCTGAAGGAGGCCTGCACCCTCCCCTGTCCAGGTAACGCATCAGTCAGGGTGTCAGTCTGATGCTCAGTCCACAATCTACCTTCAGAGTTCAGAGGAGCGCCGAACACACCGAGATATTTATTAAAAAGTGTCAACTATTGGAGCAGCAGAAAAACAAAAAGGCCGTTCCGCGTCGCAGAGTTCGCTCTCAGGGGTTCGAGACGCTTTGCGATGCTCAACACGCTCGAGTTTGATTTATATCGCGAAGCGGCCAATAAAAAGACTTTTGTTACAGGGCGGATTTTATTATCTCTCTAACCGATAGCACTCAGTATCTGTTCACGACCTTTAAAAAAAAAAAAGAAGAAAAAAAACGTACCTGGAGGCAGAATAAATGGACTACATTATGGCAGACTGTGCTTTATGAAAGTTTAATTTACTGGTGAGAGTCCTGTGTCTCGTTGCCTGGAGCAGCTCAGAGAGCCCTCTGCTCTTCCCCTGCCGATAGTCGGCCTCCGTTGAGCTCCACGCACTCCCAGTTGTGCCCATTTCCTCCCAGTTAACTTGATGTCTACGCACAGTCCTTACAAGGAAGACTCCGAGATACCGATCCATTTATTTGTCAGTGCAAGAGCCAAATATATTCATTTTAATATGTTATAAAACAGAAAATAGCAGGAAATCTCTATATTTGAGAGGCTGTAAACAGCATTGGCTCCCATTGAACCATTATGTAAAGAGTTACAGATTCTTTTTTCTTTTTTTGTATTGTCCATCGACTCATCAAGTAGTTGAGTAATTGTTGCAACTCTAATGAAGAGCGTATAGAAACCAGTGAATCCCTCACGGGCTTCCCACCGCATGTCTGTTTCAAGTGGGAATAGAAGCTGAGACCCCTTCAATTCCAATTATTCCATTTGTACAGAAACATGGAATCAAAGTGATCACACACACACACACACACACATACACACACACACACACAGACGGATAAAATAACGGGGTTGCAATCAATAATCTGTGTGGGCGAGATAACAAAAGCCCTCAGGGGGCTTCTACAAGATGGCAAGCTGAGCGACAGCCTCACTAAAAAACAATCTGCTGCGATGTAAACGACAACAAGTTGTAGATTTTATGCATGTATTCATCTCCCGTCTCGAGGGAGAACGCTGATTGAGAAGAGAACCCGACAGAAGGAGCGTTTTTCCAGAGTTGATTAAAGGCGCAGCTCGTTTTGGATTCTCCGCACTTAAACTCACGACGAGGAAGTTAACGCGGCACATTTTCAAGGATTCACGAGGATGAGTTATCGTCATTATGCAACGCGACGAAACGCAGATTTGCTCAAATTCACGGGAGCTGCCGTCCGGAGCGTATTTACATACTTAGATGGGGATTTAAAGTTATTTGCATATTGCATGAAAGGCATTAAATGAGAAGTGCGACCGATGACGTCATCGTTTAACAAAGAGAAGCAACGTGCAAGATTTAGAGGCGATTGGTTGTTCACTAAGCCCCGCCCCCTTAATTACTGTTCCTGCACCTTTTTTGAATGTTGTTTTGCTCGACTCATATGCAGTTTACTTTAATAACAGTGGCATATTTCTTTTTTTAAATCTAACTAACGTTCTGATGCATAGTCATAAACCATCAAAACTGTGCATGCATAGTTATAAACCATCTAAATGTATGCATGCATAGTCATAAACCATCTAAACTGTGCATGCATAGTCATAAACCATCTAAATGTATGCATGCATAGTCATAAACCATCTAAACTATGCATGCATAGTTATAAACCATCTAAACTATGCATGCATACTCAACCATCTAAATGTATGCATGCATAGTCATAAACCATCTAAACTATGCATGCATAGTCATAAACCATCTAAACTATGCATGCATATTTATAAACCATCTAAACTATGCATGCATACTCATAAACCATCTAAACTATGCATGCATACTCATAAACCATCTAAACTATGCATGCATAGTTATAATCCATCTAAATGTATGCATGCATAGTCATAAACCATCTAAATGTATGCATGCATAGTCATAAACCATCTAAATGTATGCATGCATACTCAACCATCTAAATGTATGCATGCATACTCATAAACCATCTAAACTGCATGCATGCTTGTAAAGACTACAAAGCGGTGCCAAGTGGTCCATGTGGTCTATGTGGTCCAAGTGGTCCATGTGGTCCATGTGGTCCAAGTGGTCCATGTGGTCCAAGTGGTCCAAGTGGTCCATGTGGTCCCTGTGGTCCCTGCTTTCCGCCCCAGAGCCTGTTAGTGCGCCATGTGTGCACACGCCTTCAGCATGGGTGACCCCAGCGGGTAGCAGACCCTCCAACCTGGCGGGGCAGAGCCCGATCAGCCGGACTTCTTTTGATGCGGGTCTTCGTGCCGAGCTGGACATCTGCTGCGACGAAGGCGGAGCCAAAGCTGTGAAATATTATACGGTTTTAACTTCGTCGCTGTGAAAAAATCAGGACAGATTTGAGCTGCTCGGTATCTTTATTTGCTCTTCGGAGGATATTTTTAATGTATTATTATTATTTTAGTGCGACGTCTCCCTGTTAATCTGTCAGAGATAAGCTTATTTGTTAGTCAGCACACTGTTGCTATCCTTTTCCTTTTTACTGTTAAATATCTTTCAGCCCTTTAACACCAAACTAAATACGACAAAGTCGGCGCAATTGGGAATGAATAAGTGAACGAGTACAGTTTTTGCAGCCTTGCTGGAATTTAAAAAAAATGTATTTCTGTCAAAAAAAATCAATTAAAAAAATACAGAGGAAAAAAAAAAAAGCAGCCGTGACCTTTGTGTCCACTGAAGCCGTCATCATCTCAACATATAAGTCCGATGGCATCACAGTCTGCGCCCTGCAGAAACAGCACAATATCAGCGTTGCACTGAGGATGTCACCCCCCCCCCCCCCCCCCCACACACACACACACCTCCTCCAAACCCTGACTGAAACAGAAGAGAGAATCTTTCTTTTGGGTAAATAGGCCAAATCTACAACATTTTAATACGAAACACCCAATTTATGATTCAACCTGATAAAAAAAAAGCGCGTTTTCACACAGTGCAGCTTAAATATAAATCTCCTATTTTCCGTGTCAGCGGTACCCGAAGGGAGAATTATTGTTTCTTGCTCCTTTGCCAAAAGACTAAACACAAACGTGGAGTTCATTTCCAAAAGTGCTCTGCGTCTATTTTGGTTTCACAGTTGATCGCTCATCATTCAATCTTTGGATGAGAACATATTCCTCCTTTGTCACGGTGGGGTTTGAATTCATTTTTACACTTTTGAGAGTGCGCGCCGTGTGTTTTTTCCTCTCGTGGATTCTCTCTTTTTTTTTTGGGGGGGGGGGGGGGGGGGGGGGGGAAGAAGAAAAAAAAGAAAAGCTCATCAGATGTCTGCTGGTCCCCGAGATGGAAAACAGTGAGAAACGCTGCTGCCCTAGATAACCAGTAAGTCCCGCCCCCTTTTTGACAAACTGCAGGAGAGCTGAAGTATCAAAAGCAGCGAGCGTAGTGGAGAGGGGAGGGGGGGGGGGCATGCAAGGGGACAGCTTGGGTATCCTGGCAGGTTGCATCCACCCACACACACACACACACACACACACACACACACACTGTGTACCGCCTTGACCCATGGTCTATTTTCCTGCTGTATATGAGCTGCACTCGTCAAAAACCATCGCCCCCCCCCCGTCTCCCACGCACACCTTCCTCCTCCTCCTCCAACTCTTGGAACTATACGCCTGAAGAACTCCTTCGCCTGCAGATCAAAAACATTCTCCTCAGTGAATGAATAGTCAAATATCGCTTTAGCATCGCCCAAGAAAGATCTGACATCCACCGGGATGCCGATATTGAAGAAGAAAAAACGAGCAATAGCGAGAAGATGTAACAAGAGACTCGAGGACGCAAGTAAATTAAAAAATTAAAATGTGAGGATATTAATACGGCAACAAACGACTCATTTCTTCATGAAGATCTTTTATTTAAACGTGAAAATGAATTAAAAGACGTCTGATAAATCTAGATGCGAATTCTGAGTTAATACTGGCTGAAGCTCCTCCGGCAGGTCTTTCCAAGTTATTGGATGGCGAAGAAATGGGCGACATGTCAGTGTTCAGCTCTGGAGGAGCTGGAAGGGGATCTGAGGGTCTGAGGGTTTACAGGAAATTAAAAAAGATGTGTGATATGACTCAAAGCCAGACTGAGCACTTTGTGTACAGGTGATGTTTAATTTATTGTATTTAAGACCAAGCTGACTATATATGTTGTAGTGTATTGCACATGTAAATGATACGTAGTTTAACTGGTGTCCATGCAAAAGTAATACGGTGGGAAAATGACTTTTGATACCAAGTAATAAGTAATATTTGCAGGCGAGTGCTACCTGATGGAGTGGTCGGACTGGAGCTCGTGCGTCAGCATCTGCGTGAAGGGCGCCGGCGTGGACTTTGGCTCGGTTCGGGTCCGCTCGCGGGCCGTCCTGGCCCAGGAGCCCGAAAACCTGCAGCTGTGTCCCGACCAGGCGTGGGAGTCTCAGCCCTGCACAGGTGAGAGGTGCACATGCAGAGTAGCATGCGAATCAGAGGGCGGAAAGACACTCGGGGTCGAACCCGCAGGCCATCTGAACCTGCATGTTTGGAGCACCAGGAGAACCCCCCTTCCCCCCCAATGCTAATGACCACATCCACTTGGTCAGTTGGCGCTCTCCCAGATGGGATTCCTCGAATCAGACCCCCCCCCATCATCTCCGTGCTCATTTACTGTTGTGATCTCTGCGGTTCCCCTGCAGCCGCGTTAATCACCCATTAGCTGCAGCGTGGGCTGTGAATCACTACCACCACCAGAGCTCAGCTCATACAGGAGCCACCGGCTACCCCCCCCCCCATATCCCCCCCCACCACCGCCACCACTCTCCTCCCTTTCCTGGCTACTGTACACAGCCCCCACGGCAGTCTTTCTCGAGCCTGACCTGGTTTCACAGCATCACTCGAGGGGAGGGGAGGGGAGGGGAGGGGAGGCCCAGCAAGACCAGTAAAGACGGCGGCAGGGGAGTAGAGAGGGAGGGGGAAGGAGAGGGAGATCAAGTAGTTAAATACAATAAATTATGTTGTGGGGGCCCAGCAGCCTCATGGTTATGGCACAATAACCGCTTCAAGTCCTGTCTGTGGAGATCTTTGTTGCATCTGATCCCCCCCCTCCCCCCCCCCCCCCCCCCCCCCCCCCCCCCCCCTGTCTCTTCTTGTCTTTCCTTTTTTTTCTGCTTTGTGGGTCAGAACGGTTTTCTGTCTTCTGCAGCAGGATTTTATTGTGTCACACACATTCACATTGAACGAGTGGGCAATGGGACCATTCTTATGAAATGTGAGATGTTGTGAGTTCTACGGGGGGAGGGGGGGGGGGGGTCATGTCTTCATAACTTTGCCGACCACAGCGAAAAAAAACTAGAATAATAACATTACACGATCAATCATCTGATCCTCAATACTCTCAATATATTAATATTTCATATCAAATGCATTGACTGTGTTGTAACACATGACATCTGTTCCATCCTGACAGAGGGAGGCGAATCTTTGATTTTCGGCTACAAAAAAATATATAAATTAAATATATATTATGTCCCCGATTATCGTGGTTGCGTATAGTTGCAGCAATGAGGCGTTCGTCTACCATATGAGCATTAAAGCGCTACATATGCATAGTTGTTTGTGTCAGTGTTTTAAAAATGAACCTTGTGTAAGTGAAAAGGCTCCTCTCCTCTACGTATCCAAGGCGCCTGCTTCCCGAGTGTCTTTTCCTCTCGAGAAACGGTGTTCCACGGTAGTAAAACTCCGATTCCCTTGTAAAAGATGGTGGGAAGTGAGCGATTGAACGATAACGCGACGCCTTTCACAGACGAGGCCGGAGGAGGGTGAGAACGACGGGGAAGAGCGAGCGCCCGGTAACGGGGCGACGTCGTCTCGGCTGCAGATGGAGTGCTGCTGTACCCAAAGGCCCAGCGGGGGGGTGGGGGGGGGACAATAGATCTCTCCTTTTTGTTCAAGGTTAAATTGTTCATTTTTACGCCCGGACCGATGATTGGTTACGCGGGACTCCGTCGGGAAATATGGCCATTTACTGCGCCGATGGGAGATATTGATAAAGTCATAATGGCATTGATAGAAAGCAATTAGGCGAAAGCTCTCAGTGAAGATTAAAACATTGAACCGGACCCCGTGAAGACACACTGATAGTGATATTATGTGACAGCGGCCTATTACACCACCGTAACTTAGCAGACGCTTTATTAATCCGTCACTCTGGTGATTGATGGTCTTCCCCGCTGTACAGTCTCTATCGGTATTGATTGCTTTTTATTTGGTTCTCAAGGGGGCGAATGTTACGAGTACAAGTGGATCAGCGGCGGGCGCCAGAACTCCAGCCGGTCCTCAGTGTGGTGTCAGCGCTCCGATGGACTCAACGTCACAGGTGAGCGACTTATTGCTCTTATTATGGGAAAAACACACATTCACCCTGCATGGAGGTTCCCAACAGACGATTAACAACGTGGATTTAAAATGTACTTTTAAGTCAGAAGACGTAATCTTCTGATTGTTCCCTTTGATTAATTGGTGCGGTTCTCACGTCGTGAAAATGAACCATTATTATACAAAGAGGGGTTTAAAAAAAAATGTCGTGGCGAGTGCACCTCGGTTTGGGACGCGTTCCTCGACGCTCTATTGTTGAAGCTGTTGAATTCATCTGAAAAGTGAGAAACTGAAACGTTAAGTCGATATCAGTACTTGTCAGTTTCACATGGGAGGTTAGAAGTGACACGAAATATGTCAGAAATATAACACACCGTACAGAAATACTCAGGACTTATTTGGATGAGAAGCGAAGGTGGTGGGCGACGGCAGCTGTTCATCTCTGCATAACACACGAGCACGTGGCGGCTCGCTTCATTGGCTTCATAGATGCACGAGGATTCATTCAGAGTCTGTGTAGGAAGCCTTTCAACGTAAACACGTACATGTTTGAGAGCGGCACAGTTTCATTGTGTTCCTTTTAAAATGTCCTCTCCCCACAGGGGGCTGTCCTCCTCTGAACCCTCCGGTGGACAACAGCTCCTGTGAGCCTCCCTGCCTCATGCCCAGGTCCTTCTGCAGCGAGGTGAGCGGCTCCTTCTTCCTCATGTCGCCCTTTTTCACCGTAAAATGATATGAAAGCACTGAGGCACTGAATTTTAATGCATCAGGGAATGAAGTGATAGCAGCATGAAGATATAAAAAAGGTTTTTTCGCGCAGTGTCAGTCAGCTGTGCGGCACCAGAAATCTAGGGAAAAACATTTCTGTGTGTTACCAGATACAACAGATGGTAAATCTGAAGGTTTTTTTATGTTTAAAATATAAATATATATATATTTGAAAGTCGCAGTTTGTTTGTGGAGCAGAAAGACTTAATAGCTACAGAGTAAGCAGGTCAGAATCATCTGATGAGATGTCATCGGTCACCGGTTCAATCCCCGGATCAGCATGACGAATACACTCAGCTGCCAGTTTATTAGGTACACCGAGCTAAAACTAATGCAGCCTGATGCAACAGTTCTTAATACATGTTGTATTCAGAGAGGTGTTCAAATGTATGGCCTCTTCGGGGGATGTAGTTTGTGGTGCTGTTGAATATTGCAAGTGTTTCTAATATTTCTATCGGGCTAAATAACAGAAAGACCTCTCTGAGTAATAAATACAGTTCACAAACATGCTTTGAGTTGTTTCTGGAGGCTGATGGTTTTTTTATTTATCTTAAACAGTTCCAGGGCCTCTTCCAGTAACAACTCCCTCTAGATTCACTCACTTCCCTCCATGTACTGTAGCTCCAACCAAAACGTGATTGTGCGCTGCCCCCTGTAGGCCGGTATATGCATGTGCGAGGAGGGCTTCACAGAGGTGCTGTCGCCCACCGGGCAGCTGGACCAGTGCGCCCCCATCCCGGTCCTGGAGATCCCCACGGCGGGGGACAAGAAAGGGGATGTGAAGACCAGTCGTGCCATTAACCCCACCCTGCCCACCACCATCCAGCCCGGACGCACCGGGCGGACCTGGTACCTGCAGCCTTACGGACCAGGTCAGACCACAAGGACACACTTCACGATCGGTCCACATGTACGCTAGAAAGACTAGAAGTATATCAAATGCAAGATATGCAAATGTAGAAAATCCAGTGGTAAAGATTTGTGTTTTGTTGCTGTCAAATGAAAACCTTTAATCTCTTAACTGTCATGCTTGGGGAACTAACTCTGCATTCATGTGCCCTTCAGAGGCTCCTCTCTCCCAGCTGTCAAGACGTGGTTACACAAAAGTCAGAAATGTCAAAAGGATGCAGACAGGGTTCATTTACATTT
The DNA here is from genome assembly GCF_009769545.1 of Cyclopterus lumpus. Lineage (NCBI taxonomy): Eukaryota > Metazoa > Chordata > Actinopteri > Perciformes > Cyclopteridae > Cyclopterus > Cyclopterus lumpus. The sequence goes on from NC_046981.1 coordinate 3,638,048, forward strand.
GAAGAAATGTTAGTTTGACAGTGTTATTGCGACAAAAAAAAAGATGTAAACAATACGCATCCAGGTCGTGATGGCTGTTAATCAGACTACAAATGTACCTTCACCAAGATGGACGTCGGTAATAATCACACATCAACTTCTTAAGCTGCCGCTTGCAATCATGACATGAAGGGCTTTTATGTACGTGCACGTCTTTTTTTTAAAGTTCAGGTTCAATTCCATTCATTTGTAGAGCCCAATATCCCATGAAGCTACAATCTGCGCAACATTCCTGCGTACTCGGGCCCTCACATTGGAGGAAAAAATAAGGAAAGCTTCCCCCAAAAACCCTCTCGTAACTCCAGGAACTTTTATTTAGAATATGTTGGGGGGGGGGGAGGGATTTTTTTTAGAAAAAAAACGATTTTCATTTGCCGAAATGTCCTCAGCCTGCAAAGCAGCGTAATCCTCGAGGTGACGGCGAGGCATGAAGCCCAGAGGTTTTCACACGACAACAGCAGAACGCACTTTACGTCCCACTTGGGAAAGTTGACAGAGTCTCATCGACATCAGGTTTGACACACTTGCTTTGCATTAAACACAAAAGGTGCATCAGACTCCGAGGAGCCTGAGCCCTGAACTGCTGCTGCATTAACAGTTGGGCGCAGGCGTCTGCACGATGTCATGAAACATTTCGGGCCTCGAGCGCGCAGAGCAGATTGAGTTCACGTCTGTCAGGAGCAGAGGCCTCCGCACATTCACACGCCATCGCAGCTTCCAAATGTTTGCTTGGGTACTACTTGTATGAACCAGGTACCGATGCAATACTTACAGGAAGGTACAGTGGGAGAAAACAAGACAAGTTTAATAACAACTGGTTATTGTAGATAGAGGCAGAACTTAGCACCCGTCTGGAAGTTAGCGTACATCTGGAAGTTAGCACCCGTCTGGAAGTTAGCGTACATCTGGAAGTTAGTGCAGATCTGGAAGTTAGCGTACATCTGGAAGCTAGCACCCGTCAGGAAGTTAGCGTACATCTGGAAGTTAGTGCAGATCTGGAAGTTAGCGTACATCTGGAAGTTAGCACCCGTCAGGAAGTTAGCGTACATCTGGAAGTTAGCACCCGTCAGGAAGTTAGCGTACATCTGGAAGTTAGCGTACATCTGGAAGTTAGCACCCGTCTGGAAGTTAGCGTACATCTGGAAGTTAGCATACATCTGGAAGTTAGCACCCGTCTGGAAGTTAGCGTACATCTGGAAGTTAGCACCCGTCTGGAAGTTAGCACCCGTCTGGAAGTTAGCGTACATCTCGAAGTTAGCACCCGTCTGGAAGTTAGCGTACATCTGGAAGTTAGCGTACATCTGGAAGTTAGCACCCGTCTGGAAGTTAGCGTACATCTGGAAGTTAGCACCCGTCTGGAAGTTAGCGTACATCTTGAAGTTAGCACCCGTCTGGAAGTTAGCATACATCTAGAAGTTAGCACCCGTCTGGA